>NC_087202.1:147592907-147620407 GCF_015104395.2 Macrobrachium nipponense | reverse complement strand
CCCTATTTATTTTAGGTTTTCCTCTAAAATTCATCTCATTTCCCATTTCAGTATGGCAATTTTTGTTCTGCGAAGGTTATTCATAGATTATTGTTAATTTCAGAATAATAATAATAATAATAAAATAATAATAATAATAATAATAATAATAATAATAATAATAATAATAATAATAATAATAAATCTATCTACCCAAGGGTAACTTATAAAGTTTACAATAAAACATTCTTCCTTAATTAACAGAAAGAAAGAGTGTTTGACAAGTTTGTAATTACCTGTTCTGAGGTCAGATGAAAGAGCCTCTTGAAATGCTTCCATGTTATATATATTTCCGAGCATGAACGATGAATATTTGATATCTGAATATCTACAGTTTTGTAAATGTATATTTTGCAAAGCGGGATTAATATATATATATATATATATATATATATATATATATATATATATAAATATATATATATATATATATATACTTTTATTCGTGGAATAACAATGTGATATAGAATATGAACAGATTTTATTGCCACCGAAAGAAAGTCAGTAGAGTAAGTGTATGTATACACACATATACTATTTTTATATTTATACACATTATATTCTCATATATGCATACATGTATATTTACTATATATACTATTATATATTTCTACTTTCAAAATGCATGTTTCCCCTCTTTGAAATGTTCATGTAGAATTTTGCAACATTTTTTCAGATTCCTAGATAGCTTAGAATAGGATGTTTTAAAAGTGTGTTCAGATTTCGCATTACATAATGTAAAAAGAATATATATAGAACATAAAAAGAGAGAGATTTTCTCTTTGTCCGTTTTCGAAGCTATGAATGTTTAACTTTTATGTCAACACTGTAAGATTAGAGGGTCTGCGAAATCCGTTTGCTATCCTAAATCTGTCAACGCATGTGATAGCGAGAGAATTGAGTCTTGCGTTGTCATGAAAACATGTCAATCTTAATTGTCGCTCAGCCTTCCGTTTCGAGGCACGTCTTTTTTTTAACAGATTGGACTCGTACGCGTATATCTTTGATCAAAACCACGTATTGCACATTTCTTTATGAAGATTGCATCAGATTTCGAACTTTTTGGAAGCATTCGTGCCAAATACGTTTGTGTCATCTGCCCTGTCGAGTTTCCGTAAAGGAAGAAGATTTTATTAGATCATAGAACCTCGAGGCAGTTAGATCGCTCTCTCTCTCTCTCCCCCTCGACATCATTGAGATTATATTAAAGTAACGTAAATTGGTCACTCGTAACTTGTGAGAATATCATATTTGATATTTCTTAGAAGTTTATTTTAGTGTTATTTAAAATTTCTTTTGTGGAATCTGAACAAACATCATTTCGTAACGGCGCCTGGTTTTTGTGAAATTGTGTAGACAAGACTGCAGCAGAGAAAGAAGTTGGTATACCAAAAAAGGTAAGTGTTATATTTTTATTAGTTGCAACTAATAAACGGATAGGAATTGTGTTTAACTAATAATGGATAGGGAGTGTGGTTAACTAATAATTGATAGGAACTGTGGTTAACTAATAACAGGTGGTTATGAAGGTTTGGTAAAAACTCTTGGTTATAATGTTTTGGAGTGAAAAAATTTACACTTTTACACATTGCTGATTTTTGTTGTTTGTTTGTGTTTGTTCCACTGTTTGTGCACTATTTCATTTTCTTATTGAAGTGTGTCTTTTTATTTTATATTTTCATTTGCATTCACAATTTAATTGACTTAATTGTTTTCATTGCTTAATCATTGCACATTTAATTAATTTAACACTTGTGAATTAATTTTGCATTACTTAGAATTCTTTTCAAGTTTTGTTATTTTTTTAGCACTTGTGAATTAATTTCAAATTTTCAATTATTGCCTAACACTTTTGAATTTTGATTGAATTAATTTTCTTGAATTTTTGTGAAATAAAAATTAATTTTGATTTAATTTTACTTAATTTGATTTCAAGAATTAATTAAACTTTACTTTGTTTTCAAGAAACAGTAATTTTTCCTGATATGTGAATTTCACTTATAAATTTTGAGTTTAATAATAAATTTTTGTATTATTTTTAAAAGTTTTTAAAAGTATTTTATTTTTATCCCAGTATATTTTCATTTGATTATATTGATGATAGGTAGAAACATAGAGTGGTAATTGATTTGCTTTCCTTCAATTTACTTGAAGTGACTTAGAACCAGGGAAGTACTTAGGACTTCTGAAACATCGGGGAAATTTAAAATTTTAGACTTTTAAAAAAGGAACCAGAATGCTTACGAATGACAGTCGTAGAAGAGACAACCAGTCTTTCGCAAAAGCAAAACGAACTACATATATATATATATATATCATATATATATATAATAGATATATATATATATATATATATATATATTATATATATATGTATATAAGTAAATGATCGCTACTATTACGAATATAGGCTAATGATGTCCATTCAAAAATGTATAGTAAGCAAAATTTTCGGTTCATTGTTGTAACAATTCCAAATTCAGATCTCTCAGGAACTTCCCTTTCAGTTCAAAATATATTCTGATCTGCGTTTTGCCCCGTCACCGAAACCGAATATATATATATATTTCGCTGACTTGAATCATTTCCAGGATTGCAAATTTCGAAAGAGCTAACGAGAGAAGAGGAAATGAAGGGTGGTGAAGATACCTGACGTTTGACACTTGTTGCTTTTTGAGTAGCAGTTAAGGACTACATACCTTGGTTAAGGATAGCCCAGCAGCAGAGTAACATACCGTTAGCGGCAGGTGGTGGCTGCTTGTCAGTGATTGAAGGCGGAGGGGATGGCCGTCTTTAGCAGGGTGAGATGTCGAGTACAGCAGGTTATGGTTACCTGTTGAAAGCCATAATTTGCGGAGGATTACGTCAGTCAAATCCCCGAGGATGTGTTGAATTTAACCGTGATCACCATTACAGAGGAGACATTCTTCTGTGGCAACTATGCAGTTGTCGCATCGACTGTGATGGCCGGTCGTCAAGTATTTGCAGATGTTTCTGTTTGCCCGGCTGTGGTCGATGGTCATCCTCGAGGACCTTTGACTTTGATCTCGATATCTTTTTTTTTTTCTTCTTCTTCTTCTTTTTTTTTGATGTTATTGATTTTTGAGTAAATGTTCCTGTGATTATTCAATTATTTTATAACTAGTTATTTCAGTTTTTGATGCGCAGTGTATGGCTCATGTTCTCATGCTTTGTGTTTAGCTCTCTACGATCAGTAGCCGAACTATGCTCGGCCAAAGGGAAACAAGCGTTCCACTACAATGGCCGAGCTATACTCGGCCAACCAAGTCATCATTAATCCTAAAGATTGGGAATTTCATACAGAGATAAAATCTGATATTTATAATATACAATGTCTCTCGGGTAAATCTCCTGATTTCTCTAATGAAACGTATATGAAGAACCCAAGTACAATAAACGACCATAGTCGACCGGGAGGCTTCGTTCAGTAAGCTACATCTGCCATTTCTCGATCTCAGCTGTTTGATGTTTGCCCGGGTACTTTGGTATTTTGTAAACTTACTCAGGAAATCATGGCTTCAGCGAAACGTTTTCGCCATAGTGAAGAAATAATTCAATGTCTCTTTCAATGTCCATCAGAAGGCGATTCTATTGTATCATTGGATGGAAATAAGGAAAAGGAAGAGGCGTCATGTAAATAGGTGCTGCCCGACGATGTCAGCGACAACTCGTCCGATTCCGATCAGGCAGATGAAGAGAATGCGTTCTTTGAATTAGAAATTCTGTACGATCCAGAGCCGAGTGTTACTGATAGTGATGCCGAGAATGATAATGCAAAAAAGGGTAATGCTGTCGAAAAGACAGATGATAGTGGCAATGATGAGTGGGAAATCTACAAGGAAGAAATTCACGATCTTCCAAACTTCGGTTTCACCGGTAAGCTGCAATTTGTGAAACCAGAAAAAACACTAAATTCTCCCCTTGATTTTTTTGCTTTGTTTTTTTACATCGGAACTTTTTCAGTCACTCGCTAACGAAACCAATAAGTATGCCACGATGACTGGAAAGATGTTACGGCAGAAGAAATGATGGCTTTCCATGGAGTGTTAATGTGCATTGCGATGTTACGTAAAATCATTACCGCAGACGTCTCACGTATTCAGTGCACGACTGGTAAATTCGCCATTATTTGCCAAGTGTATGTTTACAAGAAAACTTTTCCATCAAATATCCTGGGCCTTTCATGTATCTTCATCTCCTGGTAACAGAAATAGAGTGGCTAGGAATTCTAAAGTAAAAAACTTGCTCGAGATCATGTTACCAAACTTTTTTTTACAATTCTACCCTCCAGGTGGAACCCTTTGGGCGGAGGAATCCATGGTTTTATTCAAAGGACGTGTGCCATTCAAGATGTATGCACCTGGAAAACCAAAAAGCGGGGAATTCGCATCCATGATATTGCCTGTTCGAAGACTGGTTGCATACTAGCACTCATCCCTTACTATGGGAGAGAGACGACCGACCAACTCGGAAATCCGAAGCACAGATTCAAAACCCGCATTATTTTGGAGTTGATTGACGCTGTAAGGAGAGAAACAAAGGAGAGCGGGTACCACGTTTTGACGACAGGCTGTTTACCAGCTTGTGAGAGAAGTCTTTGTTTTTGTGTTTGATTGTAATCCGGAATGCTCTTCTAGATTCCTGCTGCCCTGAATTTAGTGCGCCTGCCTCCTTGAAAGTGCCCACTTATTATAGAAGATATTATCATCAATAATTGGCAACCAGTCTTGCAGATAGATCGTGAATTTGGCCCAGTTCTCGTGTTAAGCGGCAGCCAGTTAACAAATTGATATTGTGAATAATAGATGTAACTTATCAAAGTATTTTGTGCCCTCTCCACGAGTTTTATCTTGTTTTTATGCCTGTACATTTTGTAAATAAACTTGAATGTAGATGGGTGGTTTCCTGGTGACTATATGTAATTCAGTGATATTCGAACTCAAGGTAAGTCTAAAGCACTTCATTCTTGCCCTTAACCTTATGTGTGTGTCGTAGCGGCCCTTACAGCAAATCATATGATTTTATTAATAAGCTCTCCCATCCAAAACGACCCCCACACATAAAAGTGTCGACCTTTGCCACAGATCAGAAACCAGGAATCTTCAATTTGTAAATTGTGTTGTTCGTAAAAAAGCGTAAATCGTAACATACTCTTTTTTGAGGCGTAAAATAAATTCTCAGCAAGGAAGGACATGAGTCAAGGCAGCATGGTAAGGGTATCATTATCATTACCATTATATTATTATCAGTATCATAACCATTGTTATCATTAAGGTACATTAAGGAATAATTTAAAAAGTGTTAAGAAGTGTTTTAGCTACGATATCAGTTTTGTAACGACGACAGCGCCAAAATTTTTAAGTTAGCGGCGGACAATTAAAACCTGCAAAATTCAGTGGTGGAGATGTAATGGGAAAAATATTCCTTTAATTATTAGTGATTTATTTAGGAATTGATTCATCATCCTCCTCTAATATCTTTACACTGCTATTGTAAGTGATTGGAACTGTGAAATGTTTTCATTTTTGTTGTGGACACGAGTATGCGGCAGTGTAGCCAGTCCCTTGTTTTGTTTTTCTTCCACTTTGAGTATGGGAGTGCTGCCCTGAATCTTTCGTCTGCAATTTGGTAACACTAGCAACACATGTAAGAATCACGAAGGCTTTCATGTGAGGGGACGTCAACCTGTCCGTTCTTCATTTTGGCTATTTTACCAAATTGTTAGTACAAATGATTATCTATCCCTTGCAAGGGATCTAGTCCAGGGATCTAGTCCAGAGATCTAGTCCAGGAGTTCTGAGGAACTAGGTAAATTAATCAAGTCCAGGAGGACTAGGCCTGGGAGAAATTTGGCATGATGTAATGAGTAATAAACAAAGAAACAAGCTGAATACCAGGAATTTTCTTCAATACCTCTAAAAATGGAAATCAGCACTTCAACTGCCTCCCAGTGGGAAGACATCACCTGGCCTCATCAGTAGTAAGACCCATACACACAAGGAATATCATGTAATAGCAGGTAGGACAGGCCTACCCTATTTTCCAGGTAGCGTAAACGTTAGTCTTCATACCCACCGTGTCAACTATGACACAGTACCATTCTCCGACCCGTGTCTCCAGGCAAGAAGACTGACAAAAGTGTATATGTATACAAATAGTATTCTTATTCTCGTATCTTAATGTCATGGTGAGGGAAAATCTCCCCGTGACATTTGGCGGCAGCTGTGTTGGATCTGTAGCCCAGTGCTATTGATTCAGACCCACTGTGCCTATATAGTATGTAAGTCACTTATAATGTTGTCGTATTGTATGCATTTCTTTATACAATATTGTTGATTTTTATCTGATTAAGGTCATGACTTATTTACGTGCATATTCATTATTTCTGTAGGGAGATGTATGGCATTGTCTCTTGATGTAGTTTACATTGTATTATTTGATTATATATGTAAGTGTTTGAAATATTGTAACAATGGCGACTGGTACTGATGAATCATATATTGATCTAATTCAGTTAGAACAAGAAAAACCACAACAAACATTACAGACAGTTAAGAGCTTCACTCAATCCTCCCAGGACGTTTGGTCTCAAGTGGGAGATTTAACAAATCAAATCAAGGACTTAGACCAGAAGTTGGTTGACATACAGGGTACAGTACAATACTTAACACCCAAACATAATGACACTCAACCACCCATAATGTCTACGCCACATACGTCTCACATTCCAAGTAATCCATTTTTATGTGACAACCTCAGTACCATAACAGGAACCCCGCAATACATACCCCCAATACCGCCTCGTGCAAATACTAAGCACCCACTACAAAACACAACTATCACAAGTACAGTGCCCTTAATACCCATAAATGTCACATCAACACCACCTAACCCTGCAGTGGTAGTACAATCTCCTACGCAACCATCCACACCTATACCTAATCCATCATCAGGTAACTCTTGTCAAGACCCTCATACCAGTCAGTCAAACCCACTCATTTTCCAGCAAGGTCAACAGACTGTAACACCCAATATTTCTCTTGGACCACAGCCTACTTATCCCTTTAATAATACAAATCCATTCTTTTTATTCAATAAATACTCCGGTAGCAATTCCTCAGAATGTACCAGTGTTAAAGCCAAAAGATGTAGCCCTTCTCAAACTTTCTGAACTCAAGGGAGTTCTTGCTGGACAACAGACTTAATACTTTTTTTAGACAAGTAGAGTCATGCACTAGCTCAGATGACAGGAGAATAGAAGTGGCAATGGCCCGGGCTGAACCGGATATAGCTACATTCTTAACAGCAGCGTTGGTAAAACAGGGTAATAAACCACCTTGGGATGAGATTAACCCTTAAACGCCGAAGCGGTAAAAATAAAAAACTCCCCCGAATTCCGGAGCCGGTTTTGAGCGAGCGCAGAAGCGGAAAAAATAATTTTTTCAAAAAATCACAGCGCGCTTAGTTTTGAAGATTAAGAGTTAATTTTTGGCTCCTTTTTTTGTCATTGCCTGAAGTTTAGTGTGCAGTCATCAGAAAGGAAAAATAATATCATTATCATATGTAAATAATGCGATATATGGTAGCGAAAAAAAAAGAAATTCATACATAATTGTATTAAAATCACGCTGTGCAAAAAACGGTAAAAGCTAGCGAGTTTCTTTTTTTTCGTTGTATTTTACACTAAATTGCAATCATTTTGATATATAATACATTGTAAAACAATAAAAGCAAACACCGGAAAAACTATTATCACAAAATTATGTACGAATTCGTAACGTGCGGGACGTAAAAAATATTTTTTCAAAAATTCACCGTAAATCTCAATATTGTTCTAGAGACTTCCAATTTGTTTCAAAATGAATACAAATGATTGAATATTACGATACTGTAAGAGTTTTGGCTTACAATTGCGTTTTTCGACCATTTCGGTAGAGTCAAAGTTGACCGAACGTGGTTTTTTTTCTATTTATCGGGATTTATATGCAAATATTTCGAAAATGAGAAAAGCTACAACCTTCAAATATTTTTCCTTTTATTTTACATGAAATTGCGCACATTTTCATATATAAAAACTCTATGAAATGCCTAATATGAACGGAGCAAATTTTCCGAGAATTCGATGTACGCAATTCGGAGATTTATGGCGGAGAATCCGCGTGCGGAGGGAAAAGTTTTTTCATAAATCACCATAAATCGAAATATTGTGCTAGAGACTTCCAATTTGTTGCACAATGAAGGTAAGTGATTGAATATTACTAAAATATAAGAGTTTTAGCTTACAATTGCGTTTTTCGACCATTTCGGTAGAGTCAAAGTTGACCGAACGTGGTTTTTTTTCTATTTATCGTGATTTATATGCAAATATTTCAAAAAATGAGAAAAGCTACAAACTTCAATTATTTTTCGTTGTATTCTACATGAAATTGCGCACATTTTCATATATAAAACTTTATGTAACGGCTAGTTTAAAATGGTGCAAACATTACCACAATCGCACTTATGATTTTTTCGGAAGAGTTACCGCGCGGACGTAAGGAAACTTTTATTTTTTTCATAAATTCACCATAAATCGAAATATTGTGCTAGAGACTTCCAATTTGTTACAAAATGAAGTTAAATGATTGAATATTACTAAAATATAAGAGTTTTAGCTTAAAATTGCGTTTTTCGACCATTTCGGTAGAGTCAAAATTGACCGAAGGTGGTTGAAAATTTGTCACTTATCCTTTTTTATATGAAAATATTTCAAAACTGATAAAAGCTACAACCATGGGTTGTTTTTAGTTGTATTGTGCATGAAATTGCGCACATTTCCATATATAAAACTTTATGTAACGGCTAATTTTAAAATGGTGCAAACATTACCACAATCGCATGTATGATTTTTTTCGGAAGAGTTACCGCGCGGACGTAAGGAAAAAGTTTTTTCATAAATTCACCATAAATCGAAATATGTGCTAGAGACTTCCAATTTGTTGCAAAATTAAGGTAAATAGTTGAATATTACTACAATATAAGCGTTTTAGCTTACAATTGCGTTTTTTCGACCATTTCGGTAGAGTCAAAGTTGACAACGAAGGGTGAAATTTTGGCACTTATCGTTATTTATATTGGAAATATTTCAAATTGATAAAAAGTTACAATCATAACTATTTTTTTGTTGTATTTTAAATGAAATTGCGCACATTTTCATAACGATTGTAACCAAAACAACGCCTTGATCCGTGAACTCCCAGCATCCCCCAAGGCGCGTGATTCAAAAGTTTTCGGCTGGTAGGCCTATAAGTATTTTTCCGCAAATTTTTAAAAAAAAATTTTTAAAAAAACTTTTTTGAGCCGACGTATGGTACGTCCATTCGGAAATCGGGGGAGATTTTGACTCGACGTTTAATACGTCCATTCGGCGTTTAAGGGTTAAGAAACTTATGAAGAAGCAGTTTATTGGCTCAGCCACTCTGTTACAGGCATGGCAAGAGATTACTGCCATGACTTACTATTTTGATGAACCTCCTAGTTCCTTTATTAATAAATTACAGTGTAAAATCTCAGCTTTAACTTTGAAATTCCCACCCAATGATCCAATTCCAAGCTTCAGATAAATTCCTTAAGACAAAGGTTATAAGGGATTGAATTCACAGGCCCAAGCCAAACTAGTTGATTTCTTAGCAGACCATATTCCGTTGGAAAATTTCATGACATGGGCCGAAGAAGAATATTATAGGGCTCAAGGAGAAATGAATAGTAATAATGGGAATAGAGTCTTGCCAATTTCAGGCACGGGAAATCCTCAGTCATCAACCCCAGTAACTGGTGTTCAACAAGGGGAATTACAAAGAAGTGAGCTAGATAATTTAAGAAAGAAGCTTGAAGAGTTAAATAAAAAACTGGAGAAAGTAAACATAAAGAAACAAAAGAGTAATAGTACATATTGTGCCTTTTGCAGAGTGACTGACCATAAATCTGTCTGATTGTCCTCTTGATCCTCCAAAGAGAGTTTGTTTTGATTGTTTCCAACAAAATAGTAGGAGAGGTCATGTAGAGGATGTCCAGGAAAAAGTATGGTTAAAATGACTAGGGTAGTCCCGCACGAGCTCCTAGTATCAGTCTGGTGATTAATGATAACATGATTTGAAGACTTAGTTGGTACAGGTAGCTGTGCCAATATAGTTAAGAAATCCTTTGTGGAAAGCTTAGGTTTGAAGAAGCTTGCCAAGATGAGAAATTTACCAAAGTTAATGGGAGTCACCCAGGCAGTTGTACCAGTACTAGGATCTGTTTATTTAATGTTCATAGTGGCACTAGAGTTGTTACTCACTTATTTTTTATTGTGCCAGACAACTTGTTAGATACAGAAATTTTATTGGGGGCAGATTTGCTTGGGATTGCTCGTCTAACATGGGATCATATAAAGGGTATAGTCATTTGGAATAATATTACATATCATGTGCGGCTTCTTAAACTGAGACCTTCTACAAGGAGAATTAGGAATCTCAAAACTACTCAGCCATTAAGTCTTGGAGTAGGTGAGATAAGATTAAAGAAAAAAAATTATCCTACCTCCCTCTTCTGCAGGTATTTATGCTGTGTCTGTAAATGAATTAAAAGATACAATACTCGAATATATCTCGGAATTAAAAGCATATGGTTCTACGAAGGCTTTGTTCCTTAAAGTCACTGCATAATCAGGAAGTAGGTATACCTCTCATAAATAGTACAAAGGGTGTAGTTAAGTTGAAAATAGGAACACTGATAGGTACTTACAATAAGATTGATGAAAGGGACATCATTTCAGTAGCTCCCACATGTCGAAAGATTGAAATTAGGAATGAGCTGATCCCTGAAAGCATGCGTGTTGTACCAGAACAAGGATGCACTAGAGAGAAAAAGCTGGAAAATTTGATTGCACAGCAAGATTGGTCACATTTAGATGATGAACAGCAGGCCCAATTAAAGAATCTAGTTATGGAAAATCACCAAGTTTTTCATAGTGGAGAGTAATGAAATCGGAAGTGATTACCGAACCAGTTAGGTCACCCATGTATAGATACCCTGAGAAAGCCAGCAGCTTATTGCAAATATGTTGGAGGATATGGAAGCTAAAGATGTAATTGAGCCATCCACAGCTGCATGGTTAAGTCCTATAGGTCTTGGTAAGGAAACCAAACAATTCTCAAAGGACTGTGCTTAGACTATCAGAAAAGTCAATACCCACCTTCAAACTGACATCCATCCTTTGCCTAGGTTAGAAGAATTAGTTGAGTCAGCATCAGGGAATCAATTTTATGCTTCATTGGACATGAAAGATGCTTATTATCAAGTAGAATTAGATGAAGATAGTAGAGATCTGATAACGTTTAGTGATGGAGTCTCCTTACATAGGTTTAAGAGGTTACCGTTTGGTTTGAGTTGCAGCCCAGCTATATTTTCAAGGGTAATAGGTAATATCTTGGCTCCATTACTAAAAAAGGGATACATAAAGAATTATATAGATGATATTGTAGTATGGGCACCCAGCTTGGAAGAATTAATTGAGAGATTAGAAGAGCTGTTCAAATTATTTAGTGAAAAGGGTGTGAAATTAAACATCAAGAAGTGTCGGTTTGCGCAAAAAGAGATCAAATTTCTTGGCCATATAATATCCAAAGAAGGATGCAAGCCCTTGTCCTGACAACATAAGTGCCATCAGAGATATGAAAGCTCCTACTGATGTGCGGATTTTATCGCAACCACATACAAAATTTTGCAAAAACTGCTGTTCCCTTAACCAATCTCTTAAGAATGAAAGAGCCATTTGCATGGACACCAGAGTGTCTGTCCAGTTTGAGCAGTTAAAACAGCTCCTTATGACAGCTCCTGTGCTGCCATTATTCTTGTAGGTTACTTTCAGAAAAAATCAACGGTGTACTCCACACTATATATTAGTCTTACTAATACTTACCTTTCTAAACTATTCCCTAGCATGGTTAGCTAGCTAACTACTCAGAAACACCCTCATAAAAGCAGACATGACAAGACCTTTTCAGTTATTCACAGATGCTAGTCTGAATCATGTACGTGCAGTGTTGATGCAGGAGAATGATGGCCTTTTGAAACCTGTTGGATACTTTTCAAAGAAATTGAAGCCTGTAGAACAGAGATATTCTACTACTGATAGGGAAGCCTTGGCTATTGTGTTAGCATGTAGGCGGTTTCATCATTTTCTTTGGGGTGTTCCATTTACCATTCACACAGGACAATCAACCCTCTGTGTCAGTATTCAAAAGAAAGACAAAAGTCACCTAGGATGAATAGATGAATAGAGGATTATTGAAATGCAGGATTATCGCTTCAAAGTTGTGTATAGGCCAGGAAAGCACAATGAGGTAGCTGATCAGTTAAGTAGGGCCAGTTAGGACAATCTTTCACAATAATCAAGACAATTATCTGGGTTGAGTAAGGACGAATACAAGGCTAAGCAGATAGGTGAAACAAGATGGTGAGTTAATTGCATACTTAGAAGGAGGAAAATTGCCAATAGGAAGAAGTTTCCCAGATCATTCATCCATCAGTTTATGCTGTATGAAGGCTTGTTATATCTGGAGTGCTGACAACCATGACAAGTAGTATTCAGTTAAGACTTGTGGTACCGCAGAGCTTAGGAAAGCTGCTTTGAAGTTTGGTCATGAGGTGTTGTTAGTCATTTTAGAGAGAAGGAAAACTATTGATGCTCTGGAGACTTACTTCTATTGGCCTCACTTAGATCTGATGTGGTTAAGTTTGTTTAAAGAATGCATTACATGTCAGTTCATAAAAGACAGTCCATCCTTACTGCAGAAATTCCAAGAACTCCCCCACCAGTACATAAACCCTTGGAGTGTATCAGTATTGATTTGACAGATATGATGTCTGGTGCAAATGGGTACTGTTATGTGCTTACAGTGATTGATCATCATTCACGCTTTGTGAAGTTTTGAAGTTTTACCCACTGAGGAATAAGACTACAGAAGTGGTCAGTAAGAATTTTCAGAAAATATTTAAATGATTTTGGAATTCCATGGTGTGTTAATTCTTGACAATGGTGCTGAATTCACATCTCAACAGTTTAGAGATCTTTGCCAAAAGCACAACATAAACACTGGTTTCATCACACCATACCATCCTGAAGGTAACAGCATATCAGAAAGAATGCGTCGGACTATGAAGACCCTATTGAATGTCATGTGTCAGGGTCTTCCTTATCAGTGGCCAACCTATTTAGGTGAGACCCAACAGGTCCTTAATTGTGCTGTCCACGCAACAACAGGTGAACAGCCACATTATGTCTTCTTTAGCAGGAGACCTGCTAGACAAATAATAACTACATTACCGTCAATTGATGATGAAGTGATGTGATTCTGATATTGCCAAAGTTCATGAGATAATCCAAAAGACCCACTTAGAGAGGTCAAAACATTCTTTTTAAGCATAGCTAACCGAAAGAGAGTGAATATGAGTGTTGAAAAAGAATTCACTAGTCTGGTCAGAAATGAGACTCAAATACCTGGTACTAGTCGAAAGTTAAATGTTAAGTGGCTCGGACTACTTAGGATGGTGGAAGTTGTGCGAAAAGAAATGGATCCACTTATGTGTTGAAAATTTGTTTGATGATACAATCGTTAGAATGAGCTGCTAATAAACTAAAACCATTCCACGGTGATGAAGAATGGTTAGTTACCATGAAAGAGCACTCTGAAAATGTGCCTGATATAGTAACTGAAGGAGTTTGTACAAGAGGTGCTAGGAATATTGTGCCTCCCTCACATCTCATTGAAGAGATATAGACTCTGTGTGATGATGTACAGTACTGTAATTTTGTATGTTTTGTATTCTTTTTTTTTTCTTAGTATGAGATTTATGAAAATGTAATTTTTTCTGTTCGCAGTGGCCAGTAATATGAAAACTTTATCGTTTTGAAGTAATGAACAAAGGTATAATGTAAAACATTTTGTACAAGAATTCACATAGTGCCCTGGTTGGGAATGTGATCGTAGGTCTTATAAGGTCTAAGTCTTATAGGAAATTGTCAGAGTTTTGCTCTTGTAGTACTGGTTTGGTACATCTTAGAGGATTAGAGTACACCACTTTCCAAACCCCTTTGAGATTCAAGTTTAGAGTCGTTCTAGCCAATAGCGCTGGTGATTTGTTTGGTAATCATTTAGGACGCCTCATAGGAGTAATTCTGTCTTCACATGTGGAGAACTCTTTTGTTGCAGAGTGATGTGACATCCTGTGTAGTGGAGTCAATCTAACCCCAGTATTGGCTAAGACAAAGCTATTAGGAAAGTTGTATTGAATACACACCTATAGGTAGTGTCCCCATTTAGTACTCAAGTATATCCTTGTGTTATGTTGTTGCAAGAGCCCCTTTAGTCTCTAGTTGAGATTGTTGCTTGTTTCTACTGTACAAGACCTGTTTTTCCACAGTCGCAGACCCATCTAAAGAGCTGTTTTTCCACAGTCGCAGACCCATCTAGGGAGCTGTTTGGTTCCGTTAGGAAAAGTTGTCCTTGATATTAGAGTGGACATGAATCAATTCTTCCCCGAGGGAAAAGCTTTGTAATGGGAAAAACATTCCTTTAATTATTAGTTGATTTATTTAGGAATTGATTCATCATCCTCCCTCTAATTAAATTCTTTACACTGCTTATTGTATAAGTGATTGGAACTGCTGAAAAAGTTATTTTTTCATTTTTGTTGTGGACACAGGGAGTATTGCAGTTAGGCCAGTCCCTTGTAGCCAGTTTTCCCACGTTTTTGTTTTTCTTTCACTTTGAGTATGGGAGTGCTTGCCCTGAATCTTTTGTCTGCAATTTGGTAACACTAGCAACACACGTAAGAATCAACGAAGGCTGTCATGCGACCGGGAGACGTCAACCTGTCCGTTCTTCATTTTAGTCTATTTTAACCAAATTGTTAGTATAAATGATTATCTATCCCTTGCAAGGGATCTAGTCCAGGGGATCTAGTCCAGAGATCTAGTCCAGGAGTTCTGAAGACTAGGTAAATTAATCAAGTCCAGGAGACTAGGCCTGGAGAAATTTGGCATGATGTAATGAGTAATAAAGAAAGCTGAATACCAGGAATTTTCTTCAATACCCCTAAAATGGAAATCAGCACTTCAAACTGCCTCCCAGTGGGAAGACATCACCTGGCCTCATCAGTAGTAAGACCCATACACAAGGAATATGTAATAGCAGGTAGGACAGGCCTACCCTATTTTCCAGGCAGCGTAAACGTTAGTTTTCATACCCACCGTGTCAACTATGACACAGTACCATTCTCCGACCCATGTCTCCAGGCAAGAAGACTGACAAAAGTATATGTATACAAATAGTATTCTTATTCTCGTATCTTAATGTCATGGTGAGGGAAAATCCCCCCGCGACAGGGGTTCCACCAGGGCTAGATGCCAGAAAGTTAGCAGAACGTTAGTAGTATTAGGAAGTGCTTTGTCAGGAATCGTTGCAAATTTAGTAATACAGCTAGCTAGAAGAAGTGTTTTTTTTCTACTAATAGTTATTGCAAAGGAAGTATACAATTCCGTTGTCAGTGAGGTTTAGGAGAATTCGTTCAAACTTAGCTCTCATTCCATCAGGCCATCCGCCATTTGTTACCATGACAACCAAAGGTCGCTCTCAAACTAGTTTAACCTTATCGTTAAAAATTTAAGTCAAATAAAACGTAAATTTCGATGGTTTCACTTAAGTAAATTTGAATCTGTATCCTAGCACCCATCATTTTGGCCTTTTTTGGTTTTTTAAAATATTTTACTTTCAATAATAAATTAAAATTGTGTCGAGTTGTAAACCGCGCACTTTTTTCTTCAACAACATCAGCTGTTCGCAGCCCTGAAGTGGGAGTTAGTTGTGCGTTCACATTGACTCGCCTGGCCACCTCACGTTCCACTTGGCATCGTTCACCCGCTCGCTGAGCAAAAATTCTCATTTCACTTCACTTCACCTTAACGTAGCCTCTTATTAATAAATACTTTGCTAACATCCTTTAAATCCTTACCATCATTTTTTCACTTGTCACTAATGGAGTTAGGTAACTTTACGTAAAGTAACAGTAAAAGTTGATAAGTTACCTTGAAAGAATTGTTAACGTAAATGCATGTGTAAATTACTAATATCGTTCCAAGTAATGCAAGCCTTTTACAAGTAGAGTTAATAATCAATCATCATAGTGCATTCTAAACTTACAATTATTCAAAATCAATTCTTTTTACCAAACCTTACGTAGAGAAATCATTCCACGGTACAGTGTCTTGTTAGAATTACATTTGTCCACACACAAAACAATTATTTCTCCAATCAAAACTATATAAGTAAAACTGGTTAGAGGTAGAACTGAAGGCACCATCACCCAAAACATGCAATTCTTGATTACCAACACCAGTGAGCATTATTTATAACTACTTAGCTTTAGATTTTTTCAAGTGTCTTTTGATGTTTTGGGCTGCAGTATGATGACCTACAGCTCTTAGGGTACAAAATTGGAACTCCACCTTCGGAAATATCTGTAGAATTTTGTAAAATTTGTTTTCTATTGTCATTCTGCCTTTCCTTACAAGCTGCACTATGCAAAAGTTACCGTCAAGTAGAAGAGTTTTCTTCTATTTGGAGGTGGTTTGCAGATCAAAATTTGGAACTATGGTAATGAAACCTACAACACTATAACAAAGGGCTATGACTTCATGACTTTACATAGATTTCGACTCATTTTTAGTTTAAAATTGCATGAAATAAAGATACCAACACAATTTTAAAACATTTTCATGAAATAAAAGATACTTTTATTGTACTTGTGATCATTTAAAAAAAATCTAATTTTTTTTATAATTTTTCAGTCATCATTATATCAAAGTTGTAAACTTTGGTGATAAGTTAGAGTTTACACGATGGCTGAAAGTTCCCTCTTTCCAATAAGTATGAAAAACGTGAATACATCATAACTAGATCAGATGTAATATGAAATAAATAATAACCAACTAAGCCCACTTGATCTTTTTGCGAGAAAGCGTCCGTCAAAATTTGGCCAGGTGTGAAAAAATTTACTTTTTGGAGGGTTAAAAAAATAAAAATCGCCAGGACTTTCCAGGGGTGGCATCTGCTAGTTTCTAACTCCTGAAGAATCACTCTTTCCAAAAATATAGGGTGCAATTTGTAACTGATGGGATCACCTCTCGCAAATTATGGTATTAGTTTGCAGCACGAAATATACAAGAGGGTCGACACGGCAACTTCCTACCCTAGGAACGTTACCGACCACGCCGAAGCTCTGGCTAAGAAGAAGGTACGTTAAGTTTGTTGGACAACAGCACATTCGGATCCTCATCCATCTGGAAAGCTAACCAGATCTTCCTTGATCCAAAACCCCCCGCTTACAAAGTCTGATTGAAATCCAACGATGACTTTTTGCAATATCTGGACAAACAAGGAAACAATTATAAACGATGAAATTTGATGAAAACATCCAAGGAGAGATTTCCTCTCTGTGATAAAGATTTATTTAGTAAATATCAGTGATTTTTTTAGCGTGATTCACATCGAGAAAGGTTGTGAGATTCATCAATACTTGCTAAAAAAAAAGAATCGTCTACATGTAATCACCCAGTCAGTTTGTGTCACCATAATTCTGCTGACAGAGAGACAAACTATTAAATTTATATTCTTTACAAAAAGATTACATAGCTAATTCCTAATTCAGAGAATGACACAGGGTGATTAAGATGATTAAGGCGAAACTTCAATGAGTACTTGTTTGCATGACGAAATATACAAATAAAAGAGATGGTACAAAGGAGGGCGAGACGAGGCAGCCTTATATTCTTCAGAGTTGCGTTTCATTTCATTCTTTTTGTATTATCAAAAGTTCTGGTAAACATGAGCCCAACCCCACTTCCACACAAAGTTTCCCGATTTTACTTCTCTCTCAAGCTTTATGCCATTGATATTATAGAGATGCGTCGTCAGACTTTCACGATTTATCTTCACCTATAAATCACGATGAGAAATTATATATCTGATTTTGTTCTTTTCTTCATAACACCGCTAGTTTTCCAACTGTAACTCAATTGTTTTGGTGGTGTACAGCTTGACAATCAACACAAGTTCTGAGGATCAAAATAAAATCAGCCGCAGCCTTTTTTTTTTTTAAACACCACATTGTAGCATTAGCAAAAGGTGAGATTTGTTCATGAATCAAAATTAACTTTTTGAAGTTCGAGACGATGAACCCGCTTTCCTTTGCGTCACCAGTTTGCTTTGCGTGAATTTTGAATATCCTGTTTAATGCATACCTATGTCACAAAAACGTGGTTGGTAAACTGGTAGCTTCCGCTTCCTAAAACGTCCACTGAATGCGCTGAATAAGCTTTAAGCTGAATTTGTGTGTGTGCGTGTGTATGTGTGTGGAAGGGGTGATATTTCCGAGGAGTAACATAAAAAAGTGACATATGACATGAATGCCGTAAAAAGGAGACATTTTATTGGAGTGACATAACGATGAAGTGACAAAGCAACCAACAATTATAATATTCAATTATTAAAAAAAAATAAAAAATAAAAACTAGAACCACTAAATTGTTAACTTGTTTTAAGTATTGGTAAGATGGTGGTCACTGCTTTGAAATTTATATCTGAGGTTTCACTCATTTGTTATGTCAATCCTAAAACAAGTCTCCTCTTTGAACGCTCCCGTGTGTGTGCATTTGTGTGTTTGTGTGTGTGTGTGTGCGCCCACATGGATATTTCATCGTGCCAACAGATGGAACATAAATACCAAGCAGTAAAAGAATATTCCTTTGCCCTGGTTTTCCAGAACAAAAGACTAAGAAACAAAACTTCTTATTCTGATGTATTGAGACATAGCAGCGTAATTCTGGCACATCTAGACGCAGCCAAATTCCTCAGAATTCTCGGGAATTTGCTCCTCTTTGTTACTTATGGAATAAAGAATCACAAAACGATAAAATCAACAACCTTCAGGAACAAAAATAGATACATGGGGTGGGAGACATCCGCGACCCTCTGTGACAAAGGAAAATAATTCATCTTTTGTTTTCCTCGCCTCCCTTTCATATCATCACATGATATTTCAGAAATTATTTTTTTACGAAATGGCACCGGAAAAGAAATTCTGTGTATTTTTAATGGAAATGAGCTTCCGACCTTTTTTCCCCTTTGCAAAGAGAGAATTTAATTAAGGAAAGTTATGAATATCTAACGCAGTTTCTTTTAGTGATATAAACCAGGTCTTGACGTGTTGTCGCCCAAGGGAACACCTTAAAACGAGGGTACAAGAGAAATCTTAAAGTCTAGTTATTTTCGAGGAGAAGAAATAAACTTTGTCTACTCAGCAAATTAAGAGACGTTTCTGATGCGTCTTTCGTGAATATGAAAGTCCTCCCAATAATAATTTGAATATCTTGTACAGTCTTTTATTATCTTCAGAAATGGGAGGTTAAAGTCTAAGGAATGATAAAGGGTTTTGTGGTCCAGCCTCCAAAGAAAGGAAATGCTTTCGCTCGTCTCTTGGAAGACGGAAGCTTATAAGATTCGGTAAATCTGGAAACAGGAAGGTTATTTCGCAATCTTGACAGCAACCGAATGTATATTAATATTGGTTTTACTACTGATTATCAATATTGATGCTAATATTAACCGAATTGTGTATGGGAGGCTGGTGCGTATGGGAGGTAGCCCGAAGATAAGGGACTATCAGACAGCGCAACGGAACAGGGCAAAATGCCAGCAGTGGAGGCAGAGATGCTAGACCCTCGTGGCAGACAATAAAATAAAATAAAATACACTACCAAGGCTGGAGGGCTGCAATTTGATATGTTTGATGACTGGAGGGTAGATGATCAGCGTACCAATCTGCATCCCTCTAGCCACAGCAGTTCTTAAGATTTGAGGGTGGACAGAAAAAATGTGGACGGACAGACAAAGTCATCTCAATAGTTTTCTTTCGCATAAAACTAGAGTTATTACAGTCGGAGGCAAATATTACTTTTACGGGGAACAACTTTTGGACGAGATTTCAGAGACTCTCTTCATTCACACCCAATATTTTTCTTGGTTGCTTTTGTTATTTCTTTCACTAAATGCCGTCGAATAAATGTTTAAAAAAGATTATTAAAGTATATTCAGATTGATTTCTCGAACTTGCTGAACCCGAATCATAAGAACGCAGTTGCGTTCATCGAATGCGGTCACTAATCGTAGGTCATAACCATTTGTCAGGTCTCATCATATAGGTCTGGGGAGGATTAATAGAATACTCTATTAATCGACTATTAATCCCGGGTCTGGTTCTTACCACTTCCTGGTGCTCACAGGAGCTTAGGTCAGAGGTTAACCAACGAATTTTAGTGGCCCCAGTTGACGGATCCATAAAAATCTATGTTGATATTGTCGTTATTCATGCAGTTAATTTATCAATGAATTACACATGAATATACCGGAATGAGTGTAAGTTATAAATAAGGGAGGTTATTATTTTTTCTACATTTGGAGGGTAGCCACTATCTTTTATGAAAATCTAAATTCAAGTAAGTTATGTGGAAAAAAGGATATCAGGGAATGGAATCCCGTAGAAAACTGAAAGAGGAACAGATCCAGGAAATCTAAATTCGGACCAAACTAACAAGAGCTTGGCATGAGAATTCTGTCTGCAACAAAATACCTCTCGGGATTGATGACACTTAACACGAACACTTAATGGGATACAGTATGTAAAGGCTATTGCTCTTTACACTTCCGCTTACTGAGACGTTAAAGATGCATTGCAGGTATCTCAGAATCTAACATCCAATATAGCCTCCACGATTCTTATAACAATCTGCACACACACTCAAAAGCACACGCACCCACACCCACGCACCACGCAAACACACACACAGAGACACACACACACACACACACATATATATATATATATATATATATATATATATATATATATATATATATATGTATATATCTATATATATATATAATATATATATATATAGATATACAACAACATATATCGATAGTATATATATATATATATATATATATATAGATATATACATATAGCAATAGACAAGAAAAAATATTGGTTCCCAATTTATCTTGTCTATTGAAGGGAAAAATCGCAATTCACAAAATGAGATCCGATTGATCGGTTTCTGTGAATCCCAAATCGGAAGCCTTGAAATCGTTATCGTCAACTTTCTTGCTGGCTTCTCCGAGCAGAAATTATTTCATGGAAACGCTCTCTCTCTCTGTCTCTCTTCTCTCTGTTTATATGTATATATATATATATATATATATATATATATATATATATATATATATATATATATATATATATATATATATATATATGTATATATATATATATATATATATATATATATATATAATACCTATATATATATATTTAATATATAATATACAGAGAGAAGAGACAGAGAGAGAGCCGAGAGCGTTTCCATGAAATAATTTCTGCTCGAGAAGCCAGCAAGAAAGTTGACGATAAACGATTTCAAGGCTTCCGATTTGGGGATTCACAGAAACCGATCAATCGGATCTCATTTTGTGAATTGCGATTTTTCCCTTCAATAGACAAGATAAATTGGGAACAATTCCTTTTGCTCTCATGAAACAGAGCCTGGAAATTCGTTTTTCTCAAAACGAAGAACGTCAGCAACTTCTTTTTATCTTTTGGACTGAGCATAGAGATTGACACCGTTAAATCTGACCTATTTGATATATAATATGACTCTTTTCCTCCTGCCGAAGAAAGAAATTAACTGAGATCAGAACTTCAAAATGGGGGATTTCTATTAAAATTCTCTCTCGCTTCTTTCTTTCTCATATTTTGCGTAAATGGAATGCATTGTAAGATCATTCTGCGGGTTGCGCATATAAGAGGAATTTATTTGTAGCATTGTTATTTGGCCATCTACTTTCGAGTTGATCTAAATGCCTGCGTAGTGCCAGTGTACGAGCTTGGCGTTGCTCAGTAAGGAGGAGGCACGACTAGATCCACTGTCGAAGGAATACAGTAGACTCGCTTCAATGGAAGGTGAACGAGTTATAGTAAGGAACGAACAGGATCCAGGAGCGTTGGGACACACCCACACTCAACAGTGTCAAGTACTGAAGAGCTTGGAGATGGGAAAGTTCAATGCCTGATCAATATGTAGAAGGCCAAACAAGACTCAACAGTAAGAAAGGCTAACTTCTCGAAAACTGTAACTACAACTTTGTGTTCTGAGGAACTTTTATTCACCAACGAGTGCTGAATAAATTAGAATATAGAATTTAAGTCAAAGGCCAATTGCTGGGACCTATGAGGTTACTCGGCGCTGGAACGTTAATTGAAAGTAAAAAGATTCTTGAATGGGGTAAAAGGAGGAAACCCTCACAGCTGCATTATTGACCAATTGTTAGGACTGGACCCAGTCGTCCACATTGAGTCGAGAGACTCATCCGGCAACCCAGTGCCTTGGCTGAAGCTAGAAGCCTACGAGTCCTTCCATATCGGACTTAAACTCCAGACCAAAGATACTATAGGGTGCACAAGAGAGCCAAGTCAGCCATATGAGACGAACCACGACCCCAGTAGGGACATCTGGCGGATGTAGTCAAATGAAAAAGCATGACGTCACAAATCCCAACCAATGGGAACACTACTTTGTGATGTTAATAGTTGGTCAGTTTTCTATATGAATTGGATCATTTCACTTCTTGACACGTCATTTACGAAGCGCTCATGGTAATTATTTTTGTGTTTGCTATTAGCTTGAAAATTTTGTGGTACCCATGTTCTTATGGGAAAAAATTCGAGTCTATTATCTTTGTGTTCTCTATGATAGCAACATCTATATAAGAGTTATAAAGAAAGAAAATTAACGTCTCTGACAGTTGGATAACAATAACAGCTGAAATGTTTCGAATAAAGTAGCAAGGCAAGGAAGCTGATTATACCACAAATTCGAAGAAACCTGAAAATGGCAATGGATGCCAAATTCAAATATTCCAAACCAATATATTATGCTTTGAAGTTAATGTATGTTTATTCTGTTAGGAACGCTAACTTATCTAACATCTTGCCACGACCTTGTGCGATCAGCAATTATTCCAGTCACCCCCAACTGATTCCCTTCATTGGCAGCAAGAAGACACAAGTTTTCCAGGACCACCATCATAACTGGCTCATTCTTCTACGGACGTCAGGTCCGCTGACTAAATCAGGTAATGTGCCGAGAGAGCTGTATTTTCGACTAGAACCGGTGTTTGTATTTCCCGTTCCCATTCCAAACTATCCTCTCCATTCCCGTTCCTAGATCCCCAATCTCCTTTTGAAATTGTTTACCAAATTCCCATTCCAGTGAATCGTGACATATTACATTGACGTAATTAGTTTCGTCATTTGTTATAGTCGCATATTTGAACAAGTGATCTAGTTGTATTATGGCGACAGGCACTGAGTAAATATTCTACTTGGATCCGCCCAGTGCCGCGAAACTGTATTAAGTTTTGCTTTGTGCTTCACCTTCAAGTATAGTCTTGCAATATTCTTAGTTTCAGTCGCTACAACTCTGACTATCTTGCAGATGTGCCGGCAGCGCTGCTGTGTCTACCTGTGTGTCAAGCAACGGTGTTCAACAGAAACAATTGCAAATTGCATTTACATTAGTGATCAGAGAGGCTATTTTTGAGTGGTGCGTTCTCTCCTACTGTTCTGTGTTAGACCATCGAAGGAATTTACTGTTATATTCTCACGTGTTAACTTTAGAATGATACATCTGCATCGTACCCGGTGTGGCACTAATTAGTGTCTGTAACTCTGTTTTACGTAGTCTACAGTGCCACGGGGTTCAACAGAAGCCCCTGTATATTCCTTGCACTTTAGTGAAATTGTACTTAATTTAGTGGACGCCCCGTGTTCTTTTGAACCAATTTTTGGAATTAGTCTACTTTCCACCTCAATCTTTTTTGACGTAGATATATATAGTATATATATATATATTATATATATATATATATATATAATATATATATATATATATGTATGATATATATATATATTACTTCTAGGGCACCAATTTTTCACGGATACAACATTCATTGAATAGAATGGCTTTCTCACTGTTAACCAGCTTTTTTGAAATTTGCTTCATATTTTCTAATTATTTTCTTTACTTCACTGTTTCAGGTTACTAATGGACACATAATGGGGTTCTTCCATTTACTCCAGTATTTTTACACGCGACAGCTGTTTCGTATTGACGTTTTCAAGCGTACTGATACAAATTATGTTGTTGTTTAAGATTAAGCTGGCCTGCCAGCACGGGCTCTTGCTCACGAGGCAGCCCGAAGTACATGAGCCACATGCGTTTTGTGACGTCATGAGGACGGAAAGGTAGTACAATTGCCAATACCTAGTTTTAAGTATTTTACAAAAGACTATAGTGAAACATAAAATAAGACAAATAAATAAATATGTTAACAACAGAAATTATATAAAAAAGTTGAAAGTAAGTTGTTATATACACATTATACATAAATATATATTAATTACATATATGTTTAATTTACTGAAAGTCAGTGTGCGCTCCTGTCCGCGTGTGGGGGTTTTGTCCCACGCGGTTGAAGGACTGCCTCCTACACGAGGGCAAGGAACGGTCTGCCTCACGTTGGATGTTAAAGGCTGGGACGTTGCATTGCGATGCTGGACTGCTTCTGATATCAATAAACGATTGTAGTTGCCTTCCTTGTGTATTATTTTGGTGTTTGTGAGAAGTTCTTGTAATGATGGTTTTTTATTGTGGGTATCCACAAAGTGCTGATGAATGGCTCCTTGGTTTCTGTGGGCCTGCATGCGACGTTTGAGTGTGGTGGTTGTGTGTCCGATATAGCATTTTTGGGGGGACTGACATTGCTCGTCAGCACAGACAAACTTGTATACTATATCAGATTTAACCTCTTTCTCCGTCGATGGGGCCGTACTATTTTTCATTACCAAAGGGGCCGTAAGGTTTGGTTTGCAGTAAATCCTTGCTGTTATTTTGTTATATGGCGCTAGGGGGGGTGTTCCTCTTCGCAGTATACCAAGGATGGCTTTCCTTTTCATCTTCATGGTGTTTGTTGTATGGTATCTGATGGTATATCACTATTTCTTTGTCTTTGTTTTTTTTTTTTCTGTGATTTCTTTGTCTTTGTCTTTGTGTTGTTGTTTCCTCGGGGTCGGATTATGGAAAGCTCTAATCTCTTTTTGACAACTTGCTGGATCATGTCATCTGGATATCCGTTATTTGTGAGCAGCTGTTGAACTCTGTTGATCTCTTCGTTAGTCGCTTTCCACGTGGAACAGTGTGTTATGGCGCGTTTTATGTATGCATTTTACCACAGATCGTTTATATGCATCAGGGCATTCCCCTCTAGCATTTAAGCATCTTCCAGCGTCTGTCTTTTTAGTGTATACGGTGGTATTGTATTTGTTGTTCTTTTGGGTCACAAGTACGTCCAAGAGAACAACAGAGGGCTTTAATATATAATATATTTATTGTATACATACGTATAGGTAAAGAGAGATATATAGATGGATTATAGAAGTTAGGCCAAAGTAAAAGCGCTAGGACCTACGAGGTCATTCAGAGCTGAAAGGGAAAGGAAATGGACAATAAGAAGGCATGAAAGGTGTAACAGGAGGAAAACCTCAAAGTAGCTGCACTGTGAAGTAATTGCTAAAGAGGGTGGAAAGCCAGATGGAAGAAAGGGGATATGAACAGAGGTACAGAAAAAGGAATGAAAGAGGTTGCAGCTAGGGACCAAAGGGACGCTGCAACGAACTTTAAGCAATGCCTATAGTGCACAGCCTGAGGTACACTGACGGCACTACCCCCTCACGAGAGAGAGAGAGAGAGAGAGAGAGATTCACAATTAATTTCCTTATCTAATCAAACAGGTAAATATACTTAAATAAAACGTAGATAATTATAATTTAAACTTTCTGAAATCTGAAACAGCCATTAAATCAGAGAGACGAGAGAGAGAGAGAGAGAGAGAGAGAGAGAGAGAGAGAGAGAGAGACATTTCACCCCTTAATGACCAATTTATCTACGAAAAAGTTACCGCTAAAATGGTAAAAAAGAATTTAAAATTAATAAAAACTCTGTAATGTTATATAATGACCAACAAAATAATTACGGAATTAGGTCCGTAATTGCCAATTTTGCCTTTCAACTCGACTGTGATTGCGAAAATAAAGAGCGTAATTTTTGCCTTGCGGTTGCAATGGTAATTGACCTACGGTAATTTCCTGAAGCCTCATTACTCTTCATTCCGGTAATGACGAACTCAATTCCATATTGCCACCGCTCACAGATGTTCATTATTGAATAGCATGATTTTGACATAACTTGTTGATGTTGGGCAGACTTAAATAAAACGGACTTAAATATACTTAAATAAAACGGAGATAATTATAATTTAAACTTTCTGAAATCTGAAACAGCCTTAATCAGAGAGAGAGAGAGAGAGAGAGGAGACGAGAAGAGGCGAGAGAGAGAGAGAGAGAGAGAGAGAGAGAGAGAGAGAGAGAGAGAGAGAATTTCACCCCTAATGACCAATTATCTACGAAAAAGAAAAAAGTTACCGCTAAAATGGTAAAAAGAATTTAAATTAATAAAAACTCTGTAATGTTATATAATGACAAAATAATTACTCGACTGTGATTGCGAAACTGAGCGTAATTTTTTGCCTGCGGTTGCAATGGTAATTGACCTACGGTAATTTCCTGAAGCCTCATTACTCTTCATTCGGTAATGACGAACTCAATTCCATATTGCCACCGCTCACAGATGTTCATTATTGAATACCATGATTTTGACATAACTGTGATGTTGGCAGACTTGGCCGAAAAACGGTGTTCTTTCTCTCCCAGATATCAACGCCCCCCCCCCCTCCCCCCCCTATCTCTCGGAACTTTTGACCCAGTCCTATACCTCGAATCGAGTATGTTTAAACATTAACCCTGAGATTGCAATAATAGGACTATTTGCAAACCAACGTAATTCTGCCTGAATGGAAATAATCTAAAACTGCTTATTAAACGCCCACCTCAAATGTCAAAGGAATCAGGGGTGGAAATGAAATGAAAACCAAATTGTCCTTAACAACACCGAAACTAAATATTTCCATTTTAAATTAAATAAGTCTGACAGGTGCCTACACAGTCTTTCACTCTACTTCCCAAAATAAAGCTCATACTTTTGCCTTGTTGGCCCCCCTCCATTGGAGAAACGAAACACACGGGACTTCCCACAGGACACTCCTGAAAACTGGATTTGTAACCGAAAATTTCTTTCTCGGAAGTTCTATGCGGAATCTTCTTCCGTTTCACGTGATCTGTTTCCAGGC
>NC_087202.1:147551483-147592407 GCF_015104395.2 Macrobrachium nipponense | reverse complement strand
GCAGCACAACAGATCAGGAGCTGGGACGTCCGTTATTCGGCAGACTGGGGTACTTTTAAACAGCACCTCACTCAGCAGTTTGCCCTACATCGAGAGGAAAAGATGGGGCTAATGGAAGGTTATGACCCCAAGTTAGGGGAGGGAGAGTCGATTTCAGCCTTCTACTATCGCGTCGGTGAGGACTATGAGTCCCTCACCCCTGAGGAAGACCAGACTGTGGAGAAAAAAGAAAAAACTTCTGTCGACGCATGCTGAAACGAATTCTTCCCACCTCCGTAGTGGGATTTCTTGTTGACCACAAGAGGCCCTTACACACCTTGCTGCCGAAGGTACAACAACTATTCGACCACAGACGACGCCAGCAAACAAGGATGGGGGTACAGGCCACCTCCAAACCGGTTGTTGCAACGGTTAATCAATCTGACCCAGCGAATCCTCCGCCAGCGTCACTCACCAACCAAGGGGCCGGGTCACGCACCCAGGGGCCTCGAAGAGGCAAGGGAAAAACAGCCGGGAATTACACGGTTGGCCGTTGCTGGGGGTGTAGGAGAGAGGGCCACCTGATTGCCCAGTGCCCCTCTTTCATCGAGCCACGATGTTGTTTTCGATGCAAAGCAACAGACCACCTCGTGAGCGCTTGTTCAAAAAACGACGACGGCCAGCGGAACAACGTTCCCCCCTCACCAAGGAGAGGAAGGGGAAGGCGGCGTGGAGGAGGAGTCGGAAGGACCCCAGACTACACCCACGGCCGCCGGGTCCAAACAACGACCATGTCCCCGGTAGGACAAGGAACGCCTTGTCGGGGAGGAGGGGAAGTCAGCCAACCCCTCGAGAAGTAGTGGATACCCCTCCCCCACCTGTCGCTGCCCATGCCCGGACGTACAGGGTGCCAGGAGAAAGGCAAGAGCCTATCTCCCACCCTCAATCCACGAAGGAAGCCGTGGTGCCGATCGTGCAAATATGGGTAGGGGAGCGACAGGGAAGGGCGTTGATCGACACTGGTGCAAGTGTGTCTCTGTTAGAACACCTGGTGACAGGATTGGTGCAGCCGATGAAAAGTTCTTTGTTTTTGAGTACTGCAGGTGGTCATCGGATGTGTAACCCAGAGGGCTGTGAAACAACAGGTAACCATCGATGGGGCGAGTGGTGATACATACCTTTTATGTAGTGCCATGCATTACAAGTAGAAGGAATTTCAGTTATTTTAGGAATTGATTTTGTGGATAGGAACGAAATAAGAGTGGCTGGCACAGCCTGGAAAGGGATCGAGGTATGTTTAAAGGGACAAAGAATTCCCACAGAGGGGGAGAGACCGAGGTGCCTATGAGTCTCCCTTAAGTCGAAGGGAGCTGGGGGAAAAGTACCCGCTGCCCCAGAGGCGGGAGATGTGGCACCACCCCGGACCCTCTCATCCCTCGCCATGACACCCTCACGGAGCATACAGGAAGGCACTTTAGTTATGATCAGACCCCATAACAAACGGGACGATTTTATCATTCCGGGTCTGAGTGAGGTAATACAGGGAGAATTAATGTGCCATTTTATAATGTCAGTGACCAACGTATCGTACTAGACAGCGAGTCGATATGCGACCTTGAACCTTGTGAAATAGCAGATGCTTCTTACACTCTCGCGACCTTGGGTAGCACGTGTCAAGGTCGCAGTGAGGAACGTCTAAGTAGACTCCTCCGGACAGCTGGTGGGTCTACCCCTGTTACTTATCAGAATATTGTCAAAGAAATTGTAGAAGGTTATCAAGATGTAATCGCGATTGGCGACGAAATCCCAGGCAGAGTAAATAGTTTTCTTTTTGTTATAGAAACTGGGGGTCATCCACCCATAAAGATCTAAGCCTTATAAAATACCAGTTTTTTGTTATCAGCGGAAGTGGAGAACGAGATCAATAAATTAAGGGAACAAGGGACAATTAGAGAAAGTGAATCCCCCTGGGCCTCGCCAATCGTTATGGTTAAAAAGAAGGATGGTTCTCTTAGGCTATGTGTTGATTATAGAAAGTTGAATAGTATCACGAAAGACAATGCATTCCCATTGCCCTCTATCGAAGAGTTGTTGATTAAGGTCAGGGATAGTAAATTCTTAACCACCACCTAGATTAAAGTCAGGTTATCATCAAATACCTATAGACGAGAGTAGCAAGGAAAAGACAGCCTTCATAGCTAATGATCAATTGTTTGAATATAATTACCTCCCTTCTGGGGTAAAGAATGCTCCTGCTCATTTTTCACGTGTTATGATGTCCGTATTAGCTCCGCTATTAGGACATAGCGAATGTTTGTTTAGATATTTAGATGGACATAATCATAATAGGGGCTACAGTAGAAGAACACAAGAAAAACATTATTGAAGTTTTAGAAGCTTTAAAGCGACAGGGAATGAAAATTAATCTAACCCAAATGTAAATTCTTTCAGGAAGAAGTTGAATTTTGGGGGACATCGTAACATCGAAGGCCTTAAGCCTTGTGCCAATAAAGTAGCAGCAATTAGAGAATTTCCCTGACCGAAGAATGCAAAGGAAGTAGCCAGTTTCCTTGGGCTCGCGGGCTACTACCGTAAATTCATAAAAGATTTCAGTAAAATAGCGAGACCGCTAGATTCATTGAGAAAGCAGAGATTTTCATTGGGAACGAGAGAGGAAATAGCTTTTCAAGAATTAAAGATTTCACTCACTAGTAATGAACTATTAGCTTATCCAAAGTTCGATCGAGCATTTATAGTAACCACTGACACGAGCAGTATAGCTATTGGGGGAGTGATTTCTCAAGTTGACGATGCAGGGAATGAAAAGCCGATTTGTTTTGCATCACGAGCGTTGAAAGGAGCAGAGAAGAACTACAGTACCTTCGATAGAGAGGCATTGGCTATTCTATGGATGCTGGAGAGACATCGCTATTTTTTACTGGGGCATAAAGTCAAAATTAACACAGATCATCGCCCATTGAGGAGATTTATCAAGAAAGGGGATTGACCCACTCGCCTGGCTCGTGGAGTAGAACGGCTGTAGAGTTGATATTGTGGAATGAACATATAGCAGGGAAAACAAATAAAGAAAATAGCGGATGCCCTCTCCAGAATTAGTGCCATAATGGGGAGTACAACTCGAGCAGCAAAGAGAGAGGAACAACGACGGAAGAAGCAGTTAAATGAGTCAGAGGCAGCCCATGTAGAAAACGGGAATAACTCGGGAACTCCAGAGTTAGGGAGAGAGAGAAGGGAAACGAGTCGTGGGAGTGAAAGGGCTGATCCTCCTAGGGGGTCAGCAAGAGAATGCCCTGGGAGTGAAAATGAGTGTGTGATTGATTTGTGTGGTTGGAGTGTTGGAGAGGTGATAAGGGGTCAGAAGTCCGAGCCATGGATCGGGCAGGTTAGGGCTTATGTAAGGGGTGCGAGTAACGAGTTTCCCGATTTCCTAAAGGTGCCCAGAAGTATGTTCTTCATTCAAGGAGATATTTTGTTTTGTAAATATGAGAAGAGACCGGGCGATATCCGATCTCGCGTCGTCCTTCCTCCCTCTTTGGTAGAGAAAGCCATCCACATGATACATGTAAGTGCTTATGCATGACATATAGGTATAGAAAGGTCCCTCAGGAGGGCACGAGAATCTTTTTTTGGATAGGAATGAGAACAGACATTACAAAATTTATCAGCCAGTGCCACATATGTAATACCATGAAAAACCACAAACACTCTATTCCAAAGGCTCGCATGTGGCCAGTAGAGCCAATTAAATTTAACAGAGTGCATATCGAGTCGTAGGACCCTTCCCTCTGGAGACGGGCAGTTCAAATATGTATGTGTGATGGTGGATGCGTTCACGCGTTATACGCACACCTACGCAATGGTGGATAAGACCGCAACATTGGTTGCCAAAGCTTTGTGTTCATTCATAACGAAATTCAGCTGTCCTCGTACTCTAATCAGTGATAATGGGCGTGAGTTTGTTAATGAAGTGATCAAAGAGCTGACAAAATTATTTAATGTGGAACATTTCACGATCGCATCCTGCCGGCCTTCAGCCAATGGGTTAGTCGAATCCCATAATAGAGAAGTGACAAATATTTTGAAATATTTAGTGGCAGACAGTCCGAATCAGTGGGTAGAGATGTTGCAAATGGCGGAATTTGCACTTAATACTGCGTATAACAGCTCCATAAGAGATACCCCGTATTTTTTAGTGTATGGACAGGACCCTTCATTGCCATATACTGTGATCATGGACACTAGAACTTTACCGTTATATAGTGTCGAGCAATACCGGGTGATGTTCTGTAACCTAACCCGAAGAGTATTTCAGATAACGCAGAAACTTCTGTTGAGGGCAAATGAAAAGTATCAGACGCAATATGATCAGCGATTCCGCACACAAACGTCTAAGATACAAATAGGGGACAGGATCTATTTGAAAAGACTGCAACCGAAGAAAACATAAACTTGGAGCCCGCCTATCTAGGTCCGTACAGCGTGAAAGAAATTAAAAAACGACACTGCGGTGATAAAGCATATTAGGGACCGATGCCCAGTGCGAATACCACTTATCACACATGCATCCCGTCAGAGAAGATGTCCTGATGTGGCATCTGAACAAACCGGTACCCCCATTTCCGGGACTGCCTGGTTACCTGGGAGAGGAGAGTGAAGATGATATACAAGCATGTCTAGGGATCATTAACGGTGCGCCCGACGTGCATACAGACGAAGGTCGCAAATATTGGTGTCATGTTCTGAAGTATGAACATTATTCTAAACGTATCTTTGCACCAACCTGATGTGTTCCTTTTTAATCTTTTATTTTGATTTTGTGATGATACCTTTTCGTGCATAAATTGAGACAAATCATACTTTCGGTTTCCTTATTGTGTTTTTTACAGGTTTTTTGGTCTTGATGATTGATAGTAATCCGTTTATTTCATTGCTTTCTTCTAACCACAGGTTTTTGTACTATCTGTTCATTTTATTATTTTTTGTAACTGCCAGGTTTTGTGCTCCAATTTTAAGAAGAATGTATGTGTTTAATGTGGATATAAAATTTATTATTTCATTGATTCTTACATAATTTCTTTTTCATTAAAGAACATGTTTACAATGTGATGCGTGGAATTCAGAACAGACTGTAAATTGTAAGCACGCAATTTGACCCTGGCTTGCTAAGTTAGTTTTTATTCTGCATGAACTATTAATAACATTTCTAATAACATTTCGGTCGGTGAGGTACTCAAATAACAGTGCACAAATGATAGAGACTAAATAAAGGAAAAATGCATATAAATAAATAAAGAAAAAAAATTGTGTTATGAGTTCTGCGGGACGCAGAACTTGTGGGGGAGAGTGGTGAACTGATCTGTATTGAAAATTCATGTGTGAGACGTAACGGAAACCAGTTTTTTTCCTCTCTCTCCATTCAGGGATAAAAGGGTTTTTCGATAAATGCTAACAGCAGGATAGGAATCATGAGACCCAGTCCTACTCTGAGCTACGCCGCGACGTCTGTAGAAGGGAGAGCTAAGGGCCGGTTGGTGAATGATTCAGCAAACTTCAGTGAATGACACAAATCCCGATGAATTATGGTCCAGGGATTAAACAAAATAAATAAATAAATAATAAAAGTAATCCGCTGTGCCTGAAATGTTGGAGAGAGAGAGAGAGAGAGAGAGAGAGAGAGAGACCGTTATCGTCAAGTGATTTAAACGTTAATTTATAAAACAGTAGCTTTTAAATATATGATTGACTCGAATGATAAAAATACTTAACATATCTGATATAGTTTCTGGGTCTTCATACCAATTAAATTTGATTTAATTTCGTGTAATTCAGACTGCCAAGCTGAGCACCGCTAAATATATAAGAAACCAAACTAGATTAAACATGGTCTTCTCTAAATAGTAATAACACTATATCAAAATTTTCTCCATTTTAGTACTCGAAGTGTTTGCCATTAGAGAAAGGTTAAATACTCTAATAATGACCATTACGTTTTGGAAAGAGAACTGATGCGCTTTCGCTGGCCTTAAACTTATTAGTCTCTACTCGACTCTCTCTCTCTCTCTCTCTCTCTCTCTCTCTCTCTCTCTCTCTCTCTCTCTCTCTCTCTCTGCCTTGGGGAAAACCTAGCCTTAACATTTCGTTGTTAATAAGCTAATTCCTTCACTGGTTTGTCTCGTAGAAATATTCGTAATTAATCATACTAAAAACAATCCATCAGTGAATCAGTTTTAGGCTCTAACAAGGTATTTCATTTTCTCCCACACCAACATTACCCGCCCCCCCTTTCTCTCTCTCTCTCTCTCTCTGGCTTCTTGAAACTAATAGTATAAAAATAATCTTTGGAAATATTCTTAATCAGACGATAAACAGAGGAATGAGCGAAGAGAACTTATCGGTATAACTATAACATTCTCTTCTGGTCTTCGATCAATTCGGCACGACGTCATTGCCGAAGTGTCTCGTTGTGGACAATATAACGACCTAATGGTCAAATTCGCTCTAGTTTCCGGTTTGTCTCTCTCCTGCGTTCCACAGATGACAAGGCCACCTACCGTCCTCCGAAAATCAGTTTATTTTTGACTCTGTGAACTTGAAGTGGGTAAGGTGACTTCTTGGAGCCAGTACTGGGTTTTGTCTATATCGTGAGTTTGAGTATTTGTCTTAAATCTATTAAGTTCTTAATTGCATATCACTTTTAGAAAGTGAATTTTGGAACGTATATTTGGATATTGCGTGATATTTACTCGAGCTACTTGAGGTATGTAAGCTCTTTTCCTTTTGGGATAATGAGTAGGGTTTGTGACAGAGGTAAGCTATTAAATTGTGAACCTCTTTTCGTGCATTACGGCCTTTAAGTGGTTCGATTAATCTTACCGAGTCTTAAATATAAGGAAGTGTCCTAAAATCCCATTGTTTATTAATTGGTACATACATACTGCATTTTCCTATTCGTAATTACATGTTCATATGTATTAATTAATGACAGTGATATTTGAGTAAATTTTTAATAGCTCTGACATGGTCGCTATTCCAGAACCATATATATTAGTTAATGACAGAGATTTGAAAGGAAATTTTAATAGCTCTGGACTTTTTGTTTCGTTATTCCAGAGCCATACGTATTAATGACAGTGATTTATTTCTCTACTTTATTCGTAATTCTAGAACCCTATATAGTTAATAACAGTGATCTGTAATTCCAGTACCCTATATAGTTAACAACAATGAAATGAAAGGATATTTTACTAGGCTGTGCTTTATTCGTAATTCTACAACCCTTTGTAGTTAATAACAGTGATATGGAAGGAAATTTTACTATTTCTCCTTCATTCGTAATTCCAGAACACTATATAGTTAATAACAGTGATATGTAATTCCTGTACCCTATACAGTTAATACCAGTGATATGAGAGGAAATTCTAATAGCTCTTGACTTGTTCGTAATTTCAGAGCCCTATATAGCTTGTAACAGTGATATGTAATTCCAGAACCCTACTTAGCTGTTTTTTTCGTAATTCCAGAACCCTATATAGTTAATAAGTGATATGAGAGGAAATTTTACTATATAGTTAATAAGTGATATGAGAGGAAATTTTACTATATAGTTAATAAGTGATATGAAAGGAAATTTTACTATATAGTTAATAAGTGATATGAAAGTTAATTATACTATATAGTTAATAAGTGATATGAGACGAAATTTTACTATATAGTTAATAAGTGATATGAGACGAAATTTTTACTATATAGTTAATAAGTGATATGAGAGGAAGTTTTACTAAATAGTTAATAAGTGATATGAGAGAATTTTACTTTATAGTTAAGTTATATGAGAGGAAATTTTACCATATAGTTAATAAATGATATGAGATGGAAATGTTTGAACTATATAGTTAATTAATAAGTGATATGAAGAGGAAATTTTTGTACTAGATCTTGGACTATTTCGTAATTTCCAGAAACCCTAATATAGTTAAGTGATATGAAAGGAAATTTTACTAGTTCGGCTTCATTCGTAATTCCAGAACCTATTTGATGGTTATTTCTACTGCTTCTCAATAGAATTTGTCTTCATTTCTCTAAAGTAAAAGCCTCGTTAATCCTTTTTAATTTCCTTTGACTTAGTTACTGGTATGTGGTCTCGCGTACAACTCAAATAGGCTTTTTCCATTTTGCTCACGCTTAGTATGTCTTGCCCTGAAAACCTATTCAGGCATGATGGCTACTAGAATGGCGGAGTTTTGTCCCCATTGGCAATCCGTTCGGAGATAATGGCAGGATGGCTAAGAGTATAGCTTACGGCACCTTGGATAGGGAGGTATCTTCCTGTCACGCTTTTGTCGTGGGCCCTAGTAATAGTGGATGATAATGTGCAAAACCAACAACTTAATTGGAGGTCACTTTTACGGTTTCTTGTTAGTGTTGCTTGAAGGGTATTTAATTTGGAATTCTGTCGTTTTCACGTTATTTTGATTTTCTTGGTAATTCGCTCATTCTTACATTTAGTATGTGGACTTTTTATAGCCTAATTGACTTCGTTCGTGTTGCCTATAAAGTATCTTAGTCCCTAATTTGACTTTTAACTTTACTCTAGGAGCCAGTGTGAATCATTGAATTAAGGGCATGTAGCACTGTCTTTTTACTTTATCCATTTCGCTGAAACAGTCTGTCGTGCATGGAAAACTGAGATTAATATAAAAGCAATGACTGTCAGTGATGAGATATGACTGCTTCTATTGCCAATCCGATTGGGGTCAAGATATGGTCATGACTTTATCTTGCAATGAGGTTTCTTGAATTGTCGTGGATCTGCTGTATTAGTATTTCCAGGGCCCGGTACATCAGGGAATGAATATGTACAAATTTTAGTTCTTTTCTTGTATCTATTGCGTATAGGTTATTTATCATCGGAAGAGCCAAACAAGTGCTATAGTAATTTTTATTCCCATTGGGACGTTTCGGCTTTAAAATACGATGCCATTTTCGAACTAAGAAGTAAAACATAAAATCAAAGAAATGTATTGTTTGGTCTAGTGGAACGAGGAAATTTTGTTCATGAGACTCCGTCAGGAAGTTGAAGTTACAAGGAAGGACCCTGGAAGGTCGCTTGAAGGAAAACTTATTTTATCGACTTTTACGTACTGAAAAATGCAGTCAATGGAAATGTTTAGTCTATAGTAACATCACACGGGAAGTGCACAAAAACAAAATTTCTGATTTGGGTGGACGCTATGCGTGAACATCATGTGACCCTTCTAGAAAAGTTTATAATTTTCCTTGTTAAGAATTATCCGTAGGAAATTTATTTTTCAGTCTAAACTTTTGTGTACTAATCAAGACTTAAATTAAAAATTAAAGATTTCCTTCTGAATCGCCTGTTAACAGATTGAAACAACTGTTCATTTTACCAGTCCCATTTTGAACCTTTGCTCTGAGATTTGTAAATACTATTATAATTTTTGAAAATTAACACAAATCTAATAGTTTTCTTCATTGCCTAAATAGCAAACCTGAAAATATAATTACTTTGGATAGGGAAGTTAATGTTATTATATTTTCAGATATTTTCATCGTGTTTAGAGGAAACTCACTTTATCAGGATTAGGCTTAGTTTTGTTTCAGTCACTGTCCTAATATTTCCAAGCTAAATGCTATTAATGCTTTAATCTACGAGCTCGTAACTTATGCTCCCATGTCAACTTGTTCATGAAGAGATGGAGTTCTTAGTTAAACTTTCGCAAATAAGGCTTAACCAACCAATATCAGGCTATTTCTGGAAAAATTAGTCAAATATGCCAGTTATTAACGGTTCCTGAACTTTGGTAAATCCACTAAACTTGAGAGCGAACTGAAATACTGTTTTGTTAGATTTTATCCACCGATTACTTTCAGATTCATTATTCTTAATGATTTTACAATAAAATGCCTACTACTCTTCAAAGACTGCCTGATTATCTGCGTTCTGGTATTGTTTACCATTACACATGCCCCAACTCCCAAGCAACAGTCTTCCATCCGTGAGCACAGCAGTAAAGGCTTGTTTGGTTCTTTCTCATAAAGATCAGATTCCCTAAGAACCAATCGATAGTAATTATTTTGGGTATTTATCATATTTAGAAAAAACCCGTGGTTTTTAAGTTTCGTTATCTTGTGAGTTCCCTTTATACGTGTTTTGTATCTTTTAAACGGGAAGTCTCCACCGTGTTAACTAACTGTCATTGTTGAATTGGGAAGGGGAAAATCTTGGCAGCCCAATTTCTTTCGTTAGAGGTGGCCCTAAAATAGTAATCTTATTTTCATATACCAAATTTAAAACTTCTCGCTAGAATAGTCTCCCACTTGTTGATGCAGTGCCATTTTTCTATGGAAAGCGCCCAAGGATCCTGGAGTTTCATAGCTGGTAACAATTGTCAACTTAGTTGATGTCAGTGGGGCGGTAGCGATTGCTTGTGCACAAGTGCTCCGGCGTAAAACGCAAGCCGCTGCCGTGTTCCGATTTAGCTGAAACCGAGTTATTGTCGTCTATGGAAAACTCATTAGTTCCAAGCACATTGTTAGTGATCAGGGCAGAAGGCATTACTGCTATTAACATATTGCCAACCCAATAGGAGTTTTAAAATGTAAGGACAAGATGTGAATGCAGTTGATGGTATCATAGGAGTGAGGTTTCTTGGGGGACATCATCGGGAAATAGGGAAGTGGCTCAGTCGCTTTCGTTGTTCAATGGCCATATTGGCTACATTAGTAAAGGAAGGTGAATGCAAACTCATTTTTAGCTTCTTTCAAGACTCATCCGAAGGCTTCTTATGTTCCATACACAGATTTTGACGTCCACTAGTGTCCCTTCGTACGTCAAGGTCGTTTTAACTATGTTTACTCCTCTTTTCATGTTAGACCAAATTTCTCGCCCCCTTGTTTCTAGAATGTACACTCGGCAAGGAAAGTTAAGATACAGTTTTTTTAAATTTTCGGAAATACATTGTTCAATAATGCCACACCTGGCAACTCTTGAAAGGGGGCGGAGCTTCAAAATCGTAGCGATTGTTGCTTTCTAGATTTCCAACAACTTTACACCATAAAGATTCTGTTGAGGTCCTATAGTCATTTATACTTGAAATGTAGAAACAGACTCTATATTACTCGTTAATGTTGGTTTGGTAACGTCAGTTGAGGGTAGAATATCGATCATCCTTTTTTAAAACCTACTGTGAATCCTTATTTATAAGTAATATTTGACACTAAACACGTTAAATTCATTCGTAATTGAAGACGGATCTTAAACAATGAGAGAAAGTGTTTTAAAATTTGGGCAGTACTTGTGGAAATCGTGAGGAACAATACAATAAAGGATGAAATATGACGACAGAGCGCGCGCAAGCATAGGCCTATCGATAGAGATACTTAATTCATTATATTTTCTTCTGCCTTTCCCCTGTCACAAGTCCGTCACCAGTACTATAATTTTCTCTCTCTCTCCACCTCTCTCTCTCTCTCTCTCTCTCTCCACCTCTCTCTCCACCTCTCTCTCTCCACTTCTAAAACATACTTTAGAAATATATATATTACCACTCAATCTCCTAAAGAAAATATTATGAGATTAAGTAGTTATAAATAGGCCTAAGCTTTCACATGAGCAAATTTTGCTCCTCTCTCTCTCTCTCTCAGCTTTTAAAACACCTTTTGAAAAAATATTATCACTTAATCTCTCAAAGTAAATATAATGAATTAAGTATCTCTATCGATAGGCCTATGCTTGCGCGATATGATATGACTGCCAAGGTCGTGCTGCACTATGCTAGATAAAATTTGAAGGATCATAATATTAAAGTTAATTCTCTAAGAAATTCTTACCCTAATCTTGATTACATTCGACAGTTTCCGTAGCATTCAAAGATTGTAAAAAGACGTGGAAAATGTTAAAATGTTAGACACAGGGTGCGGTCATTCTTGCTCTCTTGATATAGTCTTGACTTTTGAAAATCGGGTTTCATCCACAAATAATTCGCGAAAAAAGCTGTTAATTAAAAAATATTTATTACCACAAATAACTATGTATTGCACAGTCAATTAAAGTTTTATATCGTGGAAGATCTTTCAGCCTCGCGGCAAAGAAATGCAGTCGTATAGGGCTGTAGGCTACTACGAACTGCTCTGTAATGGGAGCATATAGCCAGAAAATCTTTGAGCTGACATGCTCCTTTAACCTTGATTAAGATTTATATTTAAAGACAGTAGCTTTGTAAACAGCAACTAGCATTCGACCCATGTCAACTTCAAAGTAATCAAAGTATGAAATCCGTTACGTAGCCAGTATCCAGTGACTTGCGCTCTCCCGCTCGGAGTTCTAGCCAGGGCTCCTCCTCACATCATAGAAAACGCTCTTGCGGATGCAACTAGATTTGTTCAACCTACCTCAGCCGTCGCAACATTGAGTGCCATTGACGTCAGCTAACTTTAATCCCTTTGGAATACAAGCATAAGTTTGTAGAAACCAATATAATTGCATTCACCACTTACGATGAGGCAATATATCTCTGTTCATGAAGCAAAACGAGTAATTATTGTCGTCGTGATACATAGTACTAAAATCAGAAATTCACATTCTATCTACCAGATCTCTATGAACGAATTCATCTGAGATATTCCGCTTACTTCGGACATATATCGTGTTTTTAAGTATTTGAACGGTTTTGTTTTGCAGTTTTAACTTATGATATAATTTATAGTATATTTTCATATTCTAGAGTAAATTTAGCTATATGTCTTTTCAGTAAAAACAAATGGGAAATTGGATGAACGAAAGCTAATGAAAACTGTATCTTCAGTTTTCTTGTCGAGTGTACAGGACAGTCAGTCCTCCCTCCCTATCCCCCTTTTGGAGCCTTATGCACATTAACTGAGAGCCTTGCCATGCCCTTTTGCCGCCTCCCTCACTCAATTGCTTAATGACAATTAATTACCCACAATAAAACAAAGTACTATAAGACAAATGGGTCTGTAACATTATCTATTCCTCTCTAATTCCTCCCCCCCTTTCCCTCCCCCCCCCCCCGCCCCCACACCTCCCTTCCAAACCTTCGTCTTCCTTCAACCTATCCTACACAACCCCCTCTCCCCCCAACGTAACTGGTTGTTTATGTGAATGTCGTTCTCTTGGTGAAGTGCCCCAGAATCCTTTTAATTGATTTCTAGTAACTAGCAGATTCGTTGATTCAAGTAAGAGCGGCGAAAGCACTGAAGTGCTAGTGCGTTTTTTTTTCCCTCAAGGCTCTATACATTACCGAATGAAAATTATCAAATAAACTAATGGAATAAGCTGGATGCTGTGATTACAAACGGGGAAGCTACTTCATTCCTGAATATGGAAGTATAGTGGTGTATAATTGTAATTGCAGGCTTCTTCTTAAATATGGAAGCATAGTGGTATTTAATGTAATTGTTACTTCATTCTCGTGCTGATTCCTGTCTCGAATGGTCATGACCTCAGCGTGTGAGATTAGTGGCAACATGGTTCATCCATGATGGATGTGTGACATTCCTCGTGTATGATCCATGGCTAACGGTGACCAATTCATCTGTGGTGTGTAATATCTTGGTGATCAGAGAGGGTAGTAGACATCTGTTCTTTTTAAAATTCTCTTAAAATTAACCTGAAAATCTTGAAAGACTTCAATTTTGCTTAATGATGAATGTGAGGTAGGTGAATGCTAAACAATATTTTCTGTAGACACTATCCTTTAATGATTTGAAGAGTTAATGTAGGTTCATAAAGAAATTAAATTTTTTTCCTAATATATGCCAGAGTTTATAGAAGATCTTTTCTTGTAAAGAAATGAAAGAAGAATCGGCTGAGAAGTAAAAAGAGTTCAGAATGCTGATGTAGGCGATAATAAACTATGTTGAATGACACTGAATAGAGAAGGTTAAATAAAAGTATTTAAATTCTGGGGTACTTTGTGTATGAAAGTGGATGAGAAACTAATCATATTCTGAGGAATTAGGGGCATATATTATCCTCTGTGACTTTGATTAAAATAAAGCTCAAATATTCTCTTAATTCATTAAAAAAAATTAAATTGGTAAGTGTTCCAACAAAACAAGCTTGCTTTAAGAGACACCTGGAAAGAGAGAAAAAATAAGATTATTTTCCCTTTGTTGCAGTTAACTCTACTGGATCATCTCGGCAGAGAAGAATAAAATACAGGGTTGAAGTTATCGTTGCGGATTTTGACATTGATTGGTTTGTAAAAGTGCCAGTTACCGATTTCTTTTATAAAGGAAAAAAAATTATTTAATCTCTTAGAGGCCAAATAGTTTGCAGAGAGTCAAAGAATTTATCTATTCTCTCTAGGCTGTGAATAGTTTGGGGATAGTAAAAAAATTAATTTAATTTCTCGTGACTATAAGTTTTCAGATAATCTAAGAATTTATTTAATCTCTCGAGGATAAGTAATTTGCAGATAGTAAGTTTAATCATTCGATGCTAAATAGTTTGCAGATACGAAGTTTATTTAATCATTCGAATGAAATAGGTTGCAGAAGGTCAGTTTATTTAGCTTGATTCTAAATAGTGTGCAGATAGTAAAAACTAATTTTAGTTATTTTTTTTTTAAAGAAATCCTTTAATCGAAATAATTTGAGTCGATGGGTTTGTTATAGTTAAGCAGTGCTGGTGAAGTGAGTGCAGTAGTGCTATCTGTGCTGGTGAAGTGAGTGCAGTAGTATGGCACGAAGCAGTACTAGTGAAGTGAGTGCAATAGTTCGGCACTAAGCAGCGCTGGTGAAGAAAGTGCAAATATGACTTGAATTATTCGATGTTCTTAAGAGTGCTGATGAAGTGAGTGCAACAGTGCAAAGCAGTGCTGGTGAAGTGAGTGAGGTAGTGCTATTTGTGCTGGAAGTGACTACCACAGAACAGCACTAAGCAGTGCTCGTGAATTGAGGCAATATTGCAGCACTAAGCAGTGTGGTGAAGAAAGTGCAAATATGACTTCAAGTTCTTCGATTGTTCTTCGATTGTTCTTCGATATAGAATTTTTTCATACTTATATATTTTCAGATTAAGTCATTGTTCCATTTAAATATCTTATATCTGGATTCACTCTCCACAGTTCCACATGTCTTAAATTTATAGATGTACATGTAGATTTTGTAATGGTTGAAATTTTAGTGTAAAATTATATTTGTAAGTTAATGGGTGAGGAAGGAAGGGGTTTTCAGATACTACTTTTGGCTAGCTGCCACTTATAGCTGAAGACTTGAACCAAATCAAACTTACTAACAATGGAACAGGCTCTACGAGCATAAGTCGCCTCTTACTTTACTTCCTACTTTTGAACCCCTTTTACTTTCATGTAAAGAAACCTGGGGTTGGCATTTTTATGGTGTGGAAACCCATATCAATGTTGATTCCGGGAGTCCCTTTCTAGGAAGGGTTCGCCCTTACTAGTTTGGGGCTTGCCTCACGGTTTAGGGTTCCGTGACAGTACTAGGGGAGGGGAGGCTTTGACAGGCCGATCCTTCCTTGGCATTGACGTCCCCTACTGTCTCGACGGTCATGGCCTCAACGCGGTGAGACAGTGGCAACATGGATCATCATGTATGATCTGTGGCTAACTAGTGACCATAACACCACAGGTTCAAGTCTCGGCTCATGAAATTTTGTATTCAAAAAAAATTGTTACAAAATCTAAGCTGCACGAATTTCAATCTATTATCGGTTCAGGTGTCTGAATTTAGATTTCTTCTTTTCAGATTTATGAGTCATGAATTTAAATATCTTATTTTCAGATTTGTAGCAGTCGTGAACTTTTAACATCTTTTTTCAGGATGAAGAGCGTACGTGCAGATCGGGTCGTGTTTTCGCTTTACTCAATTTGAAACGAGAATTGACGGTCTAATTTTTTTTACTCTGCCCCCTACCCACGTTAATGCGGTTAACCTAGTCACTATTGGTACTAAAATCACTGCGGCGGTGACGTGTCATTCTTGCAATAAGGACGATAATGAAGGAGAATGGTTTAGATGTGTATGCGGTGATTAGCGTATCGCAAAGTATGTGTGAATCTTGGGGAAGGAAGCAAAAAGAATATTTATGTTGCTATTGAAATGAACTGTATAAATTGTCATGGTCGCAAATATCAAACAGATGGTCATATACTGAACTCAAATGAATGCAAAAACTTACATTATGTAATGGAAAGGATTGCTGATTATACAGATCATGGCAATGATTGCTTATAGAAAATTAAAATGAGAGTGAATATCCAATCTGTAGGAAATCACACTTCAGATTGGAGACTTGCTAACTGAAAATTTTATGGCCCTTTTTGCCATTGGTGAGACATGGCTGAAAGACATGAAACTGCCAATATTGCTGATATGATCCCACCTGCGCATAGCTTCCTTCACTTCCCGAGGGAAGGTTGAGTTTGGTCGACTGCTTGACTGGACTGATAAAATGTCTCCTGCTAGTGTTTTTATCTGCATTGATTTTAATCTAAGGATGGATGATCCAACCAGTGAAGGTGTCAGTGTTTAATGATATGGAAAATTCAAGTGTGGAATTTGCCAATGTGATCAAATACATCTGATGAATAAACAAAATTTTATAATGGTGGTCCTGCTGCGAGCACTATGGAAATGGTGGTGGACCTGAATAAGCCTTCAATATCAGTTAGTTTGAAGATAGTCAAATATTTTTTAATCTTCCTAGGCTAAATAATTTGAAGATAGTTAAAACTGATCACTTCATTAAATAGTTTTTTTTTTTTTTTTATCACTTCATTAAATAGGTTTTATTTTTACAGCAAATCCTTAAATTATAGAAAACTTAGAGGCAATAGGTTAATAGTTTGGGTACAAACTTTATAATATCTCATTGTATGTGTAGTGTTAGAGGCTATGCAGTAATGGTTTTTTTTGGATTTAGTGCAATAGTTTGTTGGTTAGCAATAATACAGTTAGATGCTAATGTAGATTTTGTAACTGTTGAAATTTTGGTATGTTCAACTTTTATTAGTCAGGTTAATGGCTGAGGAAGGAAGGGGCTTTCAGGTACTTAGTGTTTGTGGGCAGCTTCTCCAACAAATTTTTTGTTTTTGGTCAGATTTCAAACTTTGTGAACTCCTTAAAAAGAATAAGACTGCAGTAAAATACAAATATAATTATTTTACCAAATGAATTATTTTTGATTTAATTCTCTGAAGTGTTAACCTTAAATAGTCGGTAAACTCAGTTTTGTTAATTGGATAATCAATTTCATAATTTGTCATATTTTTGTTTAATGAAAATAGAACTCTCATATTTTTTTTAACATTTTAAATAGAAATCCTGTATCAGAGCAGCAAATTGATATTTTACTTTTGTTTCAGGATGTACTGGATCATCTCTGCTGCTCAGAAGAAACAAAATGCTAGTCTTATGTAGTGCGGGTGTATTATAAAAGTTTGTGAAAAAGTGGTGTCTGTAGATATTTAGGTGAGCATACCATGAAAAGCCTTCCCTTTTTCCTTTAGTGTTATAGTCTTTTTTTGTACTAGGATGCCTCTAATGTATTGCACTTCTGGGGAACTTTGCCCAGATTGTACTTGTGTATGTAAGTGGATGATATTGATTCATATTCTGAAGAATTAGGGGCACGTGCTGTCCTCTGTGAATTGGGTATTTGATTTTTGTTGGAAGTTTCAGACACATTTGTGTTCAGTCGGAATTCACCCATGGTGAAGTCCTTTAAGAATGAATAGGTTGGTTAAAAATTTATACCAATATGGCATCAGTAAATTATGAATATATATTTCTTCAAAATAAGGTATATTTCGGGAAGCTCATTCTCCCAAGTATTAATCTTTTGTAGTCTGTAAACTTATTGCAATAACATGGTTATTAACTGGTAAAGAATCTTTATGCTTATTAATTACCATTTTATTAAAATAAAGGTCAAATACTTTCTTAATTCATTAAAAAAAATAAAAAGTGATGTTCCAATGCCAAAAGCCTGCTTTAATGGACACCTGGAGAGATAACAAATTACATTATTTTATCTTTGTTACAGGAAACTGTACTGGATCATCTTGACTCGGAAAACTTAAATACAGGGTTGCAGATTTTGACATGGATTGGAGGTTTGTAAAAGAGCTAGTTACAGATTTATTTTATAAAAGAAAAAACTTTCATCTCGTTGAGGCTAAATAGTTAGATTGTCAAAGAAAGTATTTTCTCTTTCAAGGCTAAATAGTTAGCTGATAGTCAAAGAATTTATCTAATCTCTAGGCTGAATAGTTTAGAGATAGTAAAAAAATTAAAGTATATTTAAACTCTCGAGGCTAGATAGTTTTCAGATAGTCAGAAAATTTACGTTATCTCTCGAGGATAAGTAATTTACAGATAATGGAGGATTTAATCATTCGATGCTAAATAGTTTGTGGATCATTAGTTTCTTTAATCATTCGACACGAACTAGTTTGCAGATAGTCAGATTATTTCATCCCTTGATGCTAAATATTGTGCACAGTCAAAACTATTATTTAGGTAAAGTTTCCTTTGTCAAATCCTGGAACTGAAATAATTTGAATCTATAGGTTTATGGTAAACGAGGTGAAATATTTGTGTACATATATTTTTGTGTTAGTAGTTAAGCAGTGCTGGTGAATAGTGAAATAGTACGAAACAGTGATGAAGTGACTACAATAGTATGGCACTAAGCCGTGATTGTGAAGAGAGTGCAGTAAGCAGCACGGGTGAAGTGAGTGCAATTGTACGGCACTAATCAGTGCTGGTGAAGAAACTGCAAATAGTTTGCAGAGTCATATAGTTTAAGTATCTTATTTCTGTATTAAGTCATTGTTCCTTGAATCTAAACAATTTGAGTCAATGGGTTTATGGTAGACGTAGGTGAAATGTTTGTGTACATATATCATTTTGTAAGTAGTTTAGTGTACATACATTATTTTGTCAGTAGTTAAGCAGTGCTGGTGAAGTGAGCACAGTGCGAAGCAGTTGCTGGTGAGGAGAGTGCGGTAGTGCTGTGTACTGGTGAAATGAATGCAATAGAACGGCACTAAGCAGTGATAATGAAGTGAGACGATAGTACGGCACTAAGTGTGGTGAAGAAAGTACAAATATGACAAATTTCTTCTTTACTCTGTTAGAAACAGAGAATTGACTGTCTTAGTATTTTTTCTTCTGCCCTACCCCGTTAATGCGGTTAACATAGTCACTAAGGTTAGAAAAATCACGGCGGTGGTGACCTGTCCTTCTTGCAATAAGGATGATAATGAAGGAGATTGGATTGTGTATGTGGTGGTTAGTGTATAAAGGATCTTGGTGAGGTAGTGCTATCTGTGCTGGTGAAGTGACCACAATAGTACGGCACCAAGCAATGCTTGTCAAGTGACTACAATAGTACGGCACTAAGCAGCATGGGTGAAGTGAGTGCAATAGTATGGCACTAATCAGGGCTGGTGAAGAAACTGCAAATATGACTAAAGTTCTTCAATTTATCTTCAACGAGTTCTTTGATCGTTCTTTGTGGAGTTCTTTAATAGTTTTTTCATGAATTTAGGTACCTTATTTCCGGATTAAGTCATTGTTCCATTTAATTACCTTCTTTCCAGATTCACTCATTACAGGTTCATTTAATCTAAACTTATATCCAGATAAATTAGTTTTCAGATATTCGAATTTATTCAATCTCTCGATGATTAGTACTTTGCAAATAGTAAAAGTGTATTAAATGATTTGACCTTAAATAATTTGTAGATAGGCAGTTTATTTAATCATTCAATACTAAATAGCTTGCAGATAGTCTGTTTAATCATTTGTTGCTAAATAGTTTTCAGATAGTCAAAAATATTATTTTGGCAAGTTTTTTTTTTATAGGAAATTATTGAATTGAAATAATTTTAGTCGATGTGTTTATGGTAGACATAGGTGAAATGTTTCTGTACATATATTTTTTTCTTAGTTAAGTGTACATATATTATTTTGTCAATAGCTAAGCACGTGTGATGAAGTGAGTGCAACAGTGCAAAACAGTGCGGTGAAGTGAGTGAGGTAGTGCTATTTGTGCTGGAAGTGACTACAACAGAACAGCACTAAGCAGTGCTCGTGAATTGAGGCAATATTGCAGCACTAAGCAGTGTGGTGAAGAAAGTGCAAATATGACTTCAAGTTCTTCGATTGTTCTTCGATTGTTCTTCGATGAGTTCTTCGATGAGTTCTTCGATAAAGAATTTTTTCATATTTATATATTTTCAGATTAAGTCATTGTTCCATTTAAATATCTTATATCTGGATTCACTCTCCACAGTTCCACATGTCTTAAATTTATAGATGCACATGTAGATTTTGTAATGGTTGAAATTTTAGTGTAAAATTATATTTGTAAGTTAATGGGTGAGGAAGGAAGGAGTTGTTTAGATACTACTTTTGGCTAGCTGCCACTTATAGCTGAAGACTTGAACCAAATCAAACTTACTAACAATGGAACAGGCTCTACGAGCATAAGTCTCCTCTTACTTTACTTCCTACTTTTTAACCCCTTTTACTTTCAAGTAAAGAAACCTGGGGTTGGCATTTTTATGGTGTGGAAACCCATATCAATGTTGATTCCGGGAGTCCCTTTCTAGGAAGGGTTCGCCCTTACTAGTTTGGGGCTTGCCTCACGGTTTAGGGTTCCGTGACAGTACTGGGGGAGGGGAGGCTTTGACAGGCCGATCCTTCCTTGGCATTGACGTCCCCTACTGTCTCGACGGTCATGGCCTCAACGCGGTGAGACAGTGGCAACATGGATCATCATGTATGATCTGTGGTACTAGTGACCAATAACACCACAGGTTCAAGTCTCGGCTCATGAAATTTTTGTATTAAAAAAAAATTGTTACAAAATCTAAGCTGCACGAATTTCAATCTATTATCGGTTCAGGTGTCTGAATTTAGATTTCTTCTTTCAGATTATGAGTCATGAATTTAAATATCTTTTTTTCAGATTTGTAGCAGTCGTGAACTTTTAACATCTTTTTTCAGGATGAAGAGCGTACATGCAGATCGGGCGTGTTTTCGCTTTACTCAATTTGAAACCGAGAATTGACGGTCTAATTTTTTTTTACTCTGCCCTACCCACGTTGATGCGGTTAACCTAGTCACTATAGGTACTAAAATCACTGCGGCGGTGACGTGTCATTCTTGCAATAAGGATGATAATGAAGGAGAATGGTTTAGATGTGTATGCGGTGATTAGCGTATCGCAAAGAATGTGTGTATCTTGGTGAAGGAAGCAAAAAGAATATTTCTGTTGCTATTGAAATGAACTGTATAAATTGTCATGGTCGCAAATATCAAACAGATGGTCATATACTGAACTCAAATGAATGCAAAAACTTACATTATGTAATGGAAAGGATTGCTGATTATACAGATCATGGCAATGATTGCTTATAGAAAATTAAAATGAGAGTGAATATCCAATCTGTAGGAAATCACACTTCAGATTGGAGACTTGCTAACTGAAAATTTTATGGCCCTTTTTGCCATTGGTGAGACATGGCTGAAAGACATGAAACTGCCAATATTGCTGATATGATCCCACCTGCGCATAGCTTCCTTCACTTCCCGAGGGAAGGTCGAGTTTGGTCGACTGCTTGACTGGACTGATAAAATGTCTCCTGCTAGTGTTTTTATCTGCATTGATTTTAATCTAAGGATGGATGATCCAACCAGTGAAGGTGTCAGTGTTTAATGATATGGAAAATCAAACAAGTGTGGAATTTGCAATGTGATCAAATACATCTGATGAATAAACAAAATTTTATAATGGTGGTCCTGCTGCGAGCACTATGGATATGGTGGTGGACCTGAATAAGCCTTCAATATCAGTTAGTTTGAAGATAGTCAAATATTTTTTAATCTTCCTAGGCTAAATAATTTGAAGATAGTTAAAACCTGATCACTTCATTAAATAGGTTTTATTTTTACAGCAAATCCTTAAATTATAGAAAACTTAGAGGCAATAGGTTAATAGTTTGGGTACAAACTTTATAATATCTCATTGTATGTGTAGTGTTAGAGGCTATGCAGTAATGGTTTTTTGAATTTAGTGCAATAGTTTGTTGGTTAGCAATAATACAGTTAGATGCTAATGTAGATTTTGTAACTGTTGAAATTTTGGTATGTTCAACTTTTATTAGTCAGGTTAATGGCTGAGGAAGGAGGGGGCTTTCAGGTACTTAGTGTTTGTGGGCAGCTTCTCCAACAAATTTTTTGTTTTTGGTCAGATTTCAAACTTTGTGAACTCCTTAAAAAGAATAAGACTGCAGTAAAATACAAATATAATTATTTTACCAAATGAATTATTTTTTATTTAATTCTCTGAAGTGTTAAACTTAAATAGTCGGTAAACTTGGTTTTGATAATTGGATAATCAATTTCATAATTTGTCATATTTTTGTTTAATGAAAATAGAACTCTAATATTTTTTTTAACATTTTAAATAGAAATCCTGTATCAGAGCAGCAAATAATATTTTTACTTTTGTTTCAGGATGTACTGGATCATCTCTGCTGCTCAGAAGAAACAAACTGCTAGTCTATGTAGTGCGGGTGTATTATAAAAGTTTGTGAAAAAGTGGTGTCTGTAGATATTTAGGTGAGCATACCATGAAAAGCCTTCCCTTTTTCCTTTAGTGTTATAGTCTTTTTTGTACTAGGATGCCTCGAATGTATTGCACTTCTGGGGAACTTTGCCCAGATTGTACTTGTGTATGTAAGTGGATGATATTGATTCATATTCTGAAGAATTAGGGCACGTGCTGTCCTCTGTGAATTGGGTATTTGATTTTTGTTGGAAGTTTCAGACACATTTGTGTTCAGTCGGAATTCACCCATGGTGAAGTCCTTTAAGAATGAATAGGTTGGTTAAAAATTTATACCAATATGGCATCAGTAAATTATGAATATATATTTCTTTAAAATAAGGTATATTTCGGGAAGCTCATTCTCCCAAGTATTAATCTTTTGTAGTCTGTAAACTTATTGCAATAACATGGTTATTAACTGGTAAAGAATCTTTATGCTTATTAATTACCATTTATTAAAAATAAAGGTCAATACTTTCTTAATTCATTAAAAAAATAAAAAGTGATGTTCCAATGCCAAAAGCCTGCTTTAATGGACACCTGGAGAGATAACAAATTACATTATTTTATCTTTGTTACAGGAAACTGTACTGGATCATCTTGACTCGGAAAACTTAAATACAGGGTTGCAGATTTTGACATGGATTGGAGGTTTGTAAAAGAGCTAGTTACAGATTTATTTTTATAAAAGAAAAAAACTTTCATCTCGTTGAGGCTAAATAGTTAGATTGTCAAAGAAAGTATTTTCTCTTTCAAGGCTAAATAGTTAGCCGATAGTCAAAGAATTTATCTAATCTCTAGGCTGAATAGTTTAGAGATGTAAAAAAAATTAAGTATATTTAAACTCTCGAGGCTAGATAGTTTTCAGATAGTCAGAAAATTTACGTTATCTCTCGAGGATAAGTAATTACAGATAATGGAGGATTTAATCATTCGATGCTAAATAGTTTGTGGATCATTAGTTTCTTTAATCATTCGACACGAACTAGTTTGCAGATCGTCAGTTTATTTCATCACTTGATGCTAAATATTGTGCACAGTCAAAACTATTATTTAGGTAAAGTTTCCTTTGTCAAATCCTGGAACTGAAATAATTTGAATCTATAGGTTTATGGTAAAAGAGGTGAAATATTTGTGTACATATATTTTTGTGTTAGTAGTTAAGCAGTGCTGGTGAATAGTGAAATAGTACGAAACAGTGATGAAGTGACTACAATAGTATGGCACTAAGCCATGATTGTGAAGAGAGTGCAGTAAGCAGCACGGGTGAAGTGAGTGCAATTGTACGGCACTAATCAGTGCTGGTGAAGAAACTGCAAATATGACTTATGTTCTTCAATTGTTCTTCAATAAGTTCTTAGATTGTTCTTCGTTGAACTTTGATAGTTCTTTCATGAGCTTTTATACCTTATTAACGGATTGTCATTGTTCAATTTAATTATCTTATTTCCAGATTCACTTTTTATTCCAGGTTCATTTAATTTAAATTTTCCGGATAAAATCATTGAGCCATATATCTTATATCTGGATGCACTCATTATTCCAGGTTCATATAGTTTAAGTGTCTTATTTCCGAATTGTCATTGTTGCATTTAATTACCTTATTTCCCGTTCCCGATTAATTCAATATTCCAGGTTCATTTAATTTACATAACCTATTTCTAGATAAGCTTTTTTCAGATTTTTTTAATTTATTCAACCTATCGAGGATATCTAGTTTGTAGATAGTAAAAGTATATTTAATCATTTGTCGCTAAATATTTTAATTATCTATTTAATCATTTGATGTTAAATAGTTTGAAGATAGTTAATTTAATTATTCAATGCCAAATAGTTTGCAGATATTCGGTTTATTTAATCATTTGATGCTAAATAGTGTTCAGATAGTAGAAAGTATTATTTTGGTAATTTTTTTTATAGGAAATTATTGAATTTGAAATAATTTGAGTTGATGGGTTTACGGTAGACATAGGTGAAAAGTTTGTGTACATTTATTGTTAGTAGTTAAGTGTACATACATTATTTTGTCAGTAGTTAAGCAGTGCTGATGAAGTGAGCAACAGTGCGAAGCAGTGCTGGTGAAGTGAGTGCAGAAGTGCTATTTGTGCTGGAAGTGACTGCAATGGAACAGCACTAAGCAGTGCTCGTGAATTCAAGCAATATTACAGCACTAAGCAGTGTGGTGAAGAAAGTGCAAATATGACTTAGTTCCTCGATTGTTCTTCAATTGTTCTTCAATGAGTTCTTCAATTGTTCTTCGATGCGTTCTTAGATTGTTCTTCGATATAGAATTTTTTCATATTTATATATTTTCAGATTTAGTCATTGTTCCATTTAAATATCTTATTTCTGGATTCACTCTCCATGGTTCCATGTGTCTTAATTTATAGATGCTCATGTAGATTTTGTAACTGTTTGAATTATATTTGTAAGTTAATGGGTGAGGAAGGAAGGGGTTTTCAGATACTACTTTTGGCTAGCTGCCACTTATAGCTGAAGACTTGAACCAAATCAAACTTACTAACAATGGAACAGGCTCTACGAGCATAAGTCTCCTCTTACTTTACTCCCTACTTTTGAACCCCTTTTTACTTTCAGTAAAGAAACCTGGGGTTGGCATTTTTATGGTGTGGAAACCCATATCAATGTTGATTCCGGGAGTCCCTTTCTAGGAAGGGTTCGCTCTTACTAGTTTGGGGCTTGCCTCACGGTTTAGGGTTCCGTGACAGTACTGGGGGAGGGGAGGCTTTGACAGGCCGATCCTTCCTTGGCATTGACGTCCCCTACTGTCTCGACGGTCATGGCCTCAACGCGGTGAGACAGTGGCAACATGGATCATCATCATGTATGATCTATGGCTAACTAGTGACCATAACACCACAGGTTAAAGTCTCGGCTCATGAAATTTTGTATTCAAAGAAGATGCCGTTGCAAAATCTAAGCTGCACGAATTTCAATCTATTATCGGTCCAGGTGTCTGAATTTGAATGTCTTCTTTTCAGATTTATAAGAGTCATGCATTTAAATTTTTTTTTTATTTTTTCCATCTTTTTTCAGGATGAAGAGCGTACGTGCGGATCGGGCGTGTTTTCGCTTTACTCAATTTTGAAACAGAGTATTGACTGTCTATTTTTTTTTTTTTATTCTGCCCTACCCCCGTTAATGCGGTTAACCTAGTCACTATGGGTACTAAAATCACTGTGGCGGTGACCTGTCATTCTTACAATAAGGATGATAATGAAGAATGGTTTAGATGTGTATGTAGTGATGAGTGTATCACAAATGTGTGTATCTTGATGAAGGAAGCAAAAAGAATATTACTGTTGCTATTGAAATGAACTGTATAAATTTACATGGTTGCAAATATCAGATGGTCATATACTGAACTCAAAAGAATGCAAAACCTTACATTATGTAATGAAGAGGATTGCTGATTATACAATCTGTAGGGAGTCTAAACACTTCAGATTGGAAACTTGCTAACTGGTTTTTATGGCCATTTTTGCCATTGGTGAGACATGGCTTTTGGTCGACTGTTTGACTGGACTGATATATCTCCTGGTAGTGTTTTTATCTGCGTTGATTTTAATCTAAGGATGGATGATCCAACCAGTGAAGGTGTCAGTGTTTAATGATATGGAAAATCAAACGTAAGTGTGGAATTTACAAAGAGAATTTTATAATGGTGGTCCTGCTACGAGCACTTGGTGGACCTGAAGGTGTCAGTGTTTAATGATATGGAAAATCAAACGTAAGTGTGGAATTTACAAAGAGAATTTTATAATGGTGGTCCTGCTACGAGCACTTGGTGGACCTGAATAAGCCTTCAATATCAGTTTGGAGATAGTCAAATATTTTTTAATCTTCCTAGGCTAAATAATTTGAAGATAGTTAAAACTGATTACTTCATTAAATAGGTTTTATTTTTACAGCAAATCCTGAAATTATAGGAAACTTAGAGGCAATGGGTTAATAGTTTGGGTACAAACTTTATAGTATCTCATTGTATGTGTAGTGTTTGAGGCTATGCAGTGCTGGTGTTTTTTTAATTTAATGCAATAGTTTAAGTTGGTTAGCACCAATAGTTACAGATGCTAATGTAGATTTTGTAACTGTTGAAATTTTGGTAGGTTCAACTTTTATTAGTCAGGTTAATGGCTGAGGAAGGAAGGAAGGGGCTTTCAGGTACTTGGTGTTTGTGGGCAGCTTCTCCAACAAATGTTTTTGTTCCTGGTCAGATTTCAACCTTGGTGAACTCATTAAAAAGAATTATAAGGTTCAAATTTATGCCAATACGACTGCAGTAAAATACAAATATAATCATTTTACCAAAGGAGTTATTTTTGAGCTAATTCTCTGAATTGTTAACCTTTAATAGTCGGTAAACTTAGTTTTGTTAATTGGATAATAAATGTCATAATTTGTCATATTTCTGTTTAATGAAAATAGAACTCTAGTATTTTTTAACATTTTAAACCGAAATCCTGTATCGCACAAAATTAATTTTTTTTTGTTTCAGGTGTGACTATCAATCTGCTAGTATTTTTTAATTTTAAACCGAAATCCTGTATCAGAAGCAGCAAATTAATTTTTCTTTTGTTTCAGGATGATACTGGCATCAATGCTGCTCGTATTTTTTTAACATTTTAAACCGAAATCCCTACAGAGCAGCAAATGAATTTTTCTTTTGTTTTCAGGATGATGTACTGGATCATCAATGCTGCTCAGAAGAAACAAACTGCTTGTCTATGCAGTGCGGGTGTATTACAAATGTTTGTAGAAAAGTGGTGTCTGAAGATATTTAAGTGAGCATACCATGAAAAGCCTTCCATTTCCCTAAGTGGTTTTTTTTTTTTTTTTACTGGGATGCCTCTAATGGCCAAGTAGACATAATCTTTGAGAAATAATGATCTATTTTAAGAGAACAGATTCTAAGATATAACATAAATAAGAACCCTTGAGGAAAGAAAATATTGATAATGTATGTGAATATGATTTCCTAAAGTTAATAGGATTCCCTTTTGTTTAGTTCTTGTTAACTACAAGTCTCTCAATATTACACAAGAAATAGTGAATGTTTGGAACCTAGATTAAGAGCATAATGACATTCCTTTCAAAAAAATAAATAACTACCCTAAACAGTTTTCCCAACCATTTGTAATTCTTTTGTTCCGATAGTAGTTCCTTGTTATTATATAACAAGTTTTGGTGAAGTAGTGTATGGGAGTCTGCTGGTCTGGAATTAAAAGTGCAGAGATTATATTATTAACATTTGACTGTCATTTTTGACAACGTGAATGTGTTAGCGTTATGAAACTTGGATTAAAATTGTATTAGAAAATCTGTCAAAACCTAGATAATCCTCCTATTTCGCTTTGTTTCAAAATAAGGGAGGCGACGGATAACGGTGACAAGTGTTTTATTATTTTCGAAATTACCACCATTCTAAATTGTCATACTGTTATAAATTTCATTCTGTTTATCTGAAAGTATTAAACTAAAGAAAATCGGAATGTTTTAATTTTCCTAGTCTACCAAAATGTATTTACAGTTAGATTTCTGCAGCCCCCGCAATAAAAAAAAAAAAAAAAAGAAAAAAAAAAAAGTGTAAAAGTTTAAAAAGGAAAAGTTGATCGCGTTTGACTTTCCTCCATTTTCATCTCAAGCTTTGTTGTCGCACTCATCTGTGAGAGGTTCGCGACAGTTTCATGCTTTGATATCTGGTAAAAAAAAAATCTGTAACATCTGTAGCGACACGATTTGGTGGGATATAAATCCTAATTTTCTAGGAAAGTGGTGTTAGATGCGTTGTCCATTAACGTGTTCATCATTATTCTTATAATATCTGTTAACATGAAAAAGCGGCTGTCAAAGATGACGACCTTAGCCTTTTGTCAACATGGCCTACTGCGTACTTCAGTCCGCAGAAGTCTACAAACTCCGACAAGAACATCTGGCAAATATTACCAAATTTGTAAATGGACAACCGTAATTTACGCAAGGTTACTATGACAATTATTCATGTATTTCATCACTGGTGCGGCATATTTATGCCGTCTGCGCAGTGTGAACATACGCCATATTTCAGTTGTTGAGGTAATCTAAAATTTCTAGCCACCTGGGATTTTTATTAAACAATGACATGACTGAATACAGTGAACTACGCATTTTACCAAAGGGAAAACAAACCTCATGAGTCACAGGGATGTGGGGGTTGGAGGTGGGAGACCACACATCCATAATTCACACGAGAGAAAAATGGAGAGAGAGAGAGCGCGCGCGCTAACGAAACAGGATATAATAATGACTCGATATGCTCAGTTCACTACATAATTTTTATGGCAATTGTGGTTATGTGACCTAGAATTTATCCTCAACTAATTATAATATCATAAGCATGAGATCTTTGAATGTCTTCAACAGCAAAATGTTGACGATTGTATAGTAGGAACTAGGTAATTGCTAATGGCACCAATTAGAGTACTTGTATTCAAACAAAGATACCCCCGCAATGGTGCGTCCTAGAAGTGTCATTTGAAAGACAAGAAGATTCTGCAGATTGTTTATTTAGATAAAAATTTTGATATACCAATTATTTTTCCATTAGCAGGAGTAGGAATATTCCTGTCAACTACGAGTATCTGAATTCTTTTTAAATAAAGGCCCATAATTTCCCACTGATGTATTTAGTACTGATGAAATGTATTCAAATAGCTTCTAAAACTACCATATAATACAAAATAATGTATTTTCTTCAAAAATTCTACCAATTTTATTTTTTTTACCCTTTTATGAGCAATAAAATGAGAAAAACTGAAAATTCCAAAATGGCCGCCATTTTGTGACCATAACTCGAAAACCCGTCACTGGATTTTTGGGACTTTTTGGATGAAGATAACGCAAATCATTTCTACATATTCTCAAAGTTTCAGTTTGTCATTCTAAATTTTGAGGTTTGAGCTAAAATTGAGCTAATTGTACTGTACTACAAGGACAAGTGTCATTATTCTTTACGATTAGTGATTCACGATACCCTTATAAATTACGGCACTGGGTGTAATGCACTATACAAAATCTCGTTCTGATACGAGTGTTCGTTACAGAAATAGGTATTGCCCAAAAAACGTGCTTGTTGCACTGTCTCTGAAACCCATAGTAGGTATGCTGCTTAGTTGTCAATCAAGTTTTTTGTAATAAAGTATTTTTTACAAAAAAGCTATTGAATAAATTTGTATTTTTCTCAATCAAAACATATGCCCCTCAATGCTAACTTTCCTCTTTTAACGACTTTCTGGTCATTGCAAATTCGGCCCCATAATTTCTTATGGTGAGAAAACAGAGGCGCATCGACCGAAAACGATTGCGTCACACTACGGCGATAATCCGGCAGTCAAACATCTTCATATATCCAAAAAGTAAATAATGAAGATATATATGCGCATTACGATTATACCAATTACATGAAGAGCTGATAATCTGCATGAATAACTGGTAAACTGTTCTGCAAGAAAGTTGAGTAAAGCAATTATTTACAATAGGTACGAAAGTCAAGATGTCGTGACGTCATAATACAGGACTTGAAAGAACGTTCGAATTCCAAAAAAATAATTACTTAAATTTGAGTCAGAATCGAGTTACTTTTTCAATAACGAATATTTTCAAATTAATCATCATAAATATGTAAAATATTGATGTTTTACTATTTAAAAAATTATCGAAGTGCACGCTTCGTCGTTCGTCTTCTACAAAACAAGTTGTTTACTCGGGGTGAGGAAAAGTTTTCCGCTTGTTGTGATAAAAGTGCCCCAGCGTCTGTGCAGAACAAGTGGTGTGCGGATTTATCACAGGAAATGGTTAGTTTTATTTGACACAAGCGACTCCGTAAACATCAAGATGGCGTCAATCTTCTAAATACCTCGAGTTGTAAGTAAAAATGTTGAAAGCGTTTTGGTGAGATTTGCACTACGTTTGAGACCGTTTTCAGTACCCTCTGTTTAAATCTTAAAATTTGGTCTTAATTTCTAACTTTGTAGAAAATACTTACTTCGAAAGGAGAGTAGAGGTCTTTAGCTCAGTTTCTCACCAACAACAAGTCGCGACTGATGCCCATCTCCGGTGTCAGGAAGCGTTATAATGTACTTTTTCGGAAGGTGGCAAGCGTTGATTGTAGGTGGCCTGTTTGGCCTGCCGTGGTGTTTTACCCTATTATATCACAAAAAGCCAACTACTAGGCTATATGGGAAATTAAATGTTTGTCAGCCAATCACGAGACACATGAGCATTACACATCCTCTCTTGATTGGACAAATGCAATAAACCCACTACAGTAACAAAGGCCTAGACCTACTGGCTTCTAAGCATTTTACTGTAGGAATGGAATTTTTTCTCTTTATATTACGTGATATGAAGTAAATGATATTCTGATTTCAAAATTTATGGGTCATAATTGTGTACAGTCACGAAAACACCAGAGAGGTGATCAACTGCTGGCAAGTCATTTCCTGTCTAGCACACAATGGGGGTCAATAAAATTCAATATGCTTTGCTTACCGTGAAAGTTGCAAGCTGCGCATCACACCACTGTGAAGATAACGAACGAAAAAAAACCGCTAACAAAACTGGAGTGACTGGACACTTTAGTATTTTCCGACACTGGCAATTCACTACAAAGTTAATGACTAATGTTGGTGAATGGTGATGTCCAGGAAGGACGATCTGACTGTGGCTGGGAGTTGGAGCAGCGCCGCTCTGGTGGACGTACACCAAACTATGTATTACTTCTGGAACCTCTCCTTTTTTCATTGACCACAATGTCTTTTTTGAGCTCCATAACTGGATTCAAGCACTGTTTTTAGCCGGTAAATATTTTAAATTAATCAATTAAAAACCTTTGAGGTACGTAATTTAGAGGGTTTGTACTATTATAGTCAACAGCTGAGTTATGAAAAAAGTTTCGGTTCAACGACCTTCGAGAACTGAGCTGTTGGTCGCATCACACGTTGGCTTATATTTTTGCAGCTAGTGTATGACATGAACATGCTTCAAGCACGCACTGTAAGCGTTTGCTTGGAACCTTCAATGACTTAAACATACATCACACGGCAAGGTAATGCCAAAAATGGGTACTGAAGAAAAAAACACCTGTTTGGTTTCTACTTTAACGAAAAAAGCAACATCGTCGCAAGCATTGGGTTACCCAGTTACAAAGAACGTCAATGACAGTTTATCTTGCTTTATCAGTTAATATGAATGCATGATGAGAAAATTTGTCGTCGATTTTGAATGGGAAAGAACGTTGTTGATTATTTACTGAATGAGTTAAGAGAGTTTACAAAGAGATGAGAAAAAGTATACCAGCTGAGGATTGTCTTGTAATCAATTGGCTATAGTGTAAATAAAATCGTTATTACAGATTATATTCATAAATGGCCATTACGAAATTTGTAACTTAACAGGAATGCTACGTAAGGAAGCCACGAAAGCTTCCGGATGAGTGGAAGACTGAAAGGATGCAGCATCATAAAAATTTGTGTTTAGGTTGTACCGTAAATTCGTAATCCGTGTGAGTTGCACTCGGCAACTGGACGGTGGAAATTCTGTTGAATAGAAGGGGCGACTGATTTCAGTATGTAGTCCGGGCTCTCATTACCTTCTATGAAAATTAATGACTATTCACATTTATTCCCTTGAGTTGGGCCTCGCAATGACAAGTATATTCGTACAGTTCCACAAATGTCAGGAAGCTTCTTAGTTTCCTTGCCAAGGTTAGCTCCCTGGAAGGTTCTTCTGAAGAGCGAACCGATTAAAAGACTTTATATTGGACCAAACAAAAGCTCGTTTGCAATTCCAGAGAATTTTCAAGAGAGCACATTCTCCACTCAAAGCTCTCTAATTAATATAAAGAAAGAAACTATTTGAAAAATCATCAATTATGGTCTCGGCTTCAAAGGGCGTGGTATGGTTTCCATATATATTCACCACTGAATCTGTCATTAGCTTTTAAGGCCGAAGACACTAACTGAGATTCACCTCTTGACTTTTCAATGACTTGTCTTCTTTTGTCAACCGTGGCTCACAGAATTGTTAAGGAACCAGGTGGAGAGAGAGAGAGAGATAACAGGAACCTACACGCCGTTAAAATTTTTAACCCCGCCTATGTATGTATGTATGTATGTATATATATATATATATATATATATATATATATATATTATATATATATATATATATATATATATATGAAGCTGATCACATCACCATGATTCATATATACGAATTAAGTACACATCCTTTATTTAAATCCTTTAATTAATCTATATTGCTCTACCTCAGAATTAATATCCATATATGTTAACTGAAGGGAAATTTTAGTGATAATAATTTCATCGATCCCAAAAATTTCATCGGATGCGGGAGCGAACCTAGGTTTCTCGCCCGGGAGCCGATGAAATTATTATCAACTAAAAATTCCCGTTCAGTTAACATATATGAAAAATATATTAATTCTGAAACATAGCGAATTAGATAATTAAAGGACATTTGCAGTTTAATGCGTATTTATATCTATATATATATATATACATATATATATATATATATATATATATATATATATATCTATATATATCTATATATATATATATATATATATATATATATATATATATATATATATATATATATATATATATATATATATATATATATATATATATGCGCAGGTATAATAAGGTTTTCTACAATGTGCTGGGAAGGAAGATGCCCATTGCTTAATTCCGGTATTCTGCAATTATACCAATATTTGGGAATTCCTGAATGATAAGGTAAAGAAAGCTCAGTTGGTGAAACGCAATTATCAGATCTGCCAGCTCTTCAGAACAAATAAGAGGTGTCAGCTGTCTTCCATGTATTTATTGATATGTTATTCTCTTTGATCACATAGAAAATGTCGGCATCCTCGGGTGAAATTCTATAAGTTCTCTATCCCTATTTTATTTGTTTGTATGATGTTTTCACGTTGCATGGAACCAGAGATTATTCAGCAACAGGAACATCGGCTTTACGTGACTTCCGAACCGTGTCGAGAGTGAACTTCTATCACCAGAAATACACATCTCTCACCCCTCAGTGGAATCGCCGGGAATCGAACTTACGGCCACCGAGGTGGCACGCCAACACCATGCCGACCACGCCATAGAGGCTATCCTTTTTTTATCCTTAATAATTATGAGGAACGGAATTCGCATTGGACTAAATTTCTTTCACATGTCCAACACAGAAGCAAATAACTAATTAAGACGGTATCAACTCATATCCTTAGCAAAGACAAATGGAGGAGAAATGCAAGGAAGTTTTTTTTAATAACGTATCACTTGTGACAGAGATTTGAAGACATGATAGTATGTTTTTTTTAAGAACAACATATGACTTTCTACGGAAATTTGAATTGATTTAAGTAAATTATTGCATAAAAAAGCTACTCGCAACTATGAAAAGCAACCAAAATAGAATTTACCTAACTTTTATATTTTTTCTGAAGAACAAGAGGATATTAAGTATAAAAAGATGTCCATTTTACCAATGATTAAGTCCGGTTTTGATCATGTCAGACGCATCCAAAGGGCCTGTTAATCGTCCAGAAATTCTGGAAAAAGTGTGAGCGATAGTTTTCTCGGGGAATGACAATTTCGTTTTGGAAGTCTCACAGATAAGCGTCCTGGTCTTCATGGGGTCTTCCTGCTCTTGCGTTTCCAGATCCTGATCTGGGTTTGCAAGTCTCGCCTGTAGATGTGCGATGACTTGCAAAATTATTTGCACAATTCCTTGTTGGGCATATATGTACAATACGTTTCTGATAGCAACATCTAAAGCTGCCTTATTTGATATGCCGATTCTTCTAAGCGTTATGAAAGCCGTGCCCTTGGGTTTATTGTCCATTATGCCTTCAAGTTCGTCATTAGCGGTTATGAGTAATTAGCAAAGGAAAGTATTTCCCATCCATGAATGTTGTTGTCCTCTCTGGAATTATACTGCGAATGTTGTTTGTTGCTCTGTAGAATACACTAGACTTCATAAGACGTTGATTAATTCGCAGGTGCATTTTAAGAGTTTGCATCTACTATATCCACAGATTCGAATTACCCTTTGTGTGACCCATTCCTTAATCCTTGTGTTAAAAAATGAATAATACTTTATTTAGGCTTTTACGCTTCTGTGCCGGTGAGTTCTCGTCTCCATGATTTTGGCTTTTTTACTTGTGGAATTATATAGAGAAATTTTTGCTTATTAGGATTAATGTTAAATACTCTTTTTCTGTCGTTAGGAATAATGTCATTTTCTCAGATGTTCACTCGTGGCTTTTGTGGGAATATTCCAGTTCTCCTTTTTTTTTCCTGGAAGTGTCATTAACCATAGAAGCTATGTTCTTTGGCATCAATTTTGTGTTTAATTCGTTGCCATTTTGCTTTCATCTAAATTTAAAGCTCATTTACTTACTTTTTATTGTTCTTAAAACGTATATATATATATATATATATATATATATTATATATATATATATATATATATATATATATATATATATATATATATATATAATATATATATATATGTTCCTAACCCCCCCTGTTCACTAAACAACACAAACTGGAAACTCTTACCTGTTGTCAGTAGTGCCCTCTGTCTGCAATCATGTCATTAGGCTATTAAGATCTCATAAGTACAAAAATGTACTATTTATTACCCAAAGCAGTTGATTATAAAATAGGACAAAATGATTAACAAGTCATAATGGCAGAAAGCCTAAAACTGCCCATAAAGAAAACCAGTAAGTTAACATTCCACCCTCATGACTAAGAATTCTCACCCATAGCCAAAATGTCAATAAGTTCATAGTATTAGTCAGGTTAGAGATTACCGTCTCTAAATTAGCCATGGAATATGACCCATCTGTAATAAAGATAATAATGAATAAAAGATAGATTACACACATCACTCTTTTCAAAGTATTCACGTATAGAGAGTATTTCACACTTCTCTCTCTTTTTCAAAGGTAACGGTTTTCAAAGTTTTTACAAAATATGTCCTACCTTTATGATGGGGCTTTGTCTATCCAACTCATATACCCTGACAAATTATATCTCCTATCTAAAAGAAAAATGCTATTTAGAGTTTAACCCCCGTTACAACATCTCTCGTAAGAAAAGAAAAAAAAAGAAAAAGGAGAAAAAAAGAATAAGATAATAACAACAATAATAAGTGAACTTTCCCCCCATTACACAGAGCACATAAGAGAAAAAGAAACATATATAATTCAATATCTTTCCCAAAACGGAATGTGTACCGTTATGGGATCTGCTACCAGAAACGACCAGAAAAGAATCCCCTTACATGATACGTTCCCGTGGAATGCTATAATCAGCATCTATCAAAATAGTGCAAATCCCCGAGTAATCAACTCCAAAGGGGAAAATCCGCAACCTGACTCATTACAGTAACGTTAGCAAAAAATCCACCTGTGAACACTTCAGGTGCTTCGAACTGCTGCATAGTCAAACTTGCAATGCCAGAAACTCATCATTCTCAAAAAAAAAAAAAAAAATGTTCTATACTGAAACTACATCAGCACATTCCACAGAACTATCTCTAGGATATGACCAAGGTGTTCATTATGTCTCGAAGACATAATTCTCCCAAACGATACAGTCCAATTATATAAAAAATATTCACCTATTCGGGACAAAAAAACTACGATAAACTCACAATTCTATAATTATATACCACTAAAAAAAAAAAGTAAGTCACCCTCAAGGATTAATACCATCTCCAAATATATATAAATCATCATCTTAATAACAACACCACTACGGTGATATAAATATTTCCTCTATTTAATTAATGACCCCACGCCAAAAAAATCATCCCGTTTCTCAGCTAAAGCAAAAATTTGCCGTATTTCAACACGTACCCACGTAAAATATTAACCCCGAAATCTTACGCCAAAATGCCGCAGATTTGCACATAATAAGAAAAAAACCGTAGAAGGAAATAAAAGAGAGACAAAAATGTGAAGGCATTCTGTCACCAAATCGCGAAAAACAGACAGCAAGAAAAAAAAGAAAGAAAAAATCCAATGGCGCGACAATATATTAATTACCACAACCAATTCTTTTCAATTTCGAGGTATGTGTTAACCTCGACTGACCTGTTTGTTCATTTAAGACTACAAATCTGTTTCCAATTTTCTCTTCAATGACTTTAAAAGGACCTTCAAACTTCGGGCCTAGTTTGTAATTTAACTCATTTCTCATGTTAAGTTTTAAAAATACCTTGTCTCCGACATTGATCTTGGGATCAGACGATTTACTATTACTCTTCTGTACCATATCTCTGGTTGTGGATTCGAGATTACGGCTGAGACATGCGTGTCTCTATCTCGCTGTGGATATCAACGCCTCGACCGTATCCTCCCCATGATGAGGCATAGTTAGCAAATCAAATGTGCCTCGTGCTGGGCAACCAAACAAAGCTTCAAATGGGGACATTTTAATTGAATCACTAACCATAGTGTCAATACTATGTCTAACAACATTAATATATCTGTCCCAATTCTTATCATTACCACCTACAGTTTTCCTGAGAGCCTCGAGCACTTTCCTGTTTGCTTGTTCGCACAACCCATTTGCCTCGGGTCTGTATGGAATAATTGTCACTTTCTGTATCCCCATTACTTCAGCTAAAATTCCAAGGTTTTTTGTCCTCAAATTCCCTCCCATTGTCGGTTATAGAAAAACTTCGGCGGGTGAGCCATATCTGCAAATGATACCATTGAAAAACGCTAAGGCTACTTCTTCGGCCGTTTTATGCTTAAGTGGGAAAATTTCTACTATCCTTGTAAGTATCTATTATCACTAAAAAGTACTTGTTCGCATATCTAGACTCACAAAGTTCCCTAAGATATCCGTATGTATTATCTGAAAAAGTCTACTTGCATGAAGTTGTCCTTGCAGGCTTACATGCGTTGCACACCGTACAGTTCCTTACAAAATGTTCCACATCTTTCCCGATATTTTTCCAATTGTATTTAGCACGAACCTCATCATACGTTTTTTCTATTCCCAAGTGAGGACTACCGAACCTGCAATGAACTATATCCAAAACCACTGGAATTAGGGCCTTCGGAATAACGATCTGTGTCGTATCTCCTTTACTTTCACTGGTTCTCACCTTATATTTAATTTCCTAACCAATAGATTACCTTCTAATTCCAAACCCGAAAAAGGCAACTTATAACGTTTCCTGACTAATTCCCCTCTTAGAAACGATTTTGCATATGCTAAAATCTCGTCTTCGTCTTGCCTTTGCTCTATGAGAGGTATATCCCATTGTATGGTTTCGCTAGTGACTTGCGCGACTTGGAAACCTTCCGTGTCATGAAAACTCCTGCTGAGAGCATCAGCAACGTTAAATTTGCCCTCTATATATTTGAGCTTTGCATCAAAATCTCTGATAGTTAAAAACCATTGAGCTCTTTTTGGCAACAAATCGGGTTTATTAAAAAGATCTAGTAATGGTTTGTGGTCTGTAAGAACTTCTACTTTATTCCCCATCAGTAACATTTTAAAATGAACTAAGCTCGACACTAATGCAAAGGCTTCTTTATCTATGGTGGCCATGGACTTCTCGTTGCTTCCCTTTGTCCTGAACTTCTTGCTATAAAAATAAAAAGCTATAGGATGAAATTTCCTTTCGAACTTTTGCATAAGGCAAGCACCTATACCTTCCTGGCTTGCATCAGTCACTAATGTAAAAGGTTCCCTAAAATCTGGAAACTTCAAAACAGGGGGATTCATTAGCGAGTCCTTGAGCTTTTGAAAACTCTCCGCCTGGGGTTCCTTCCATTGAAATTGAAAGTCTTCCTGCAACACATCAGTTAGGGGAGCTGCTATATTAGAGAACCCTTTCACAAACCTCCTAAAGAAACCGGCGATACCCAGGAATGACTTAATCTCTTTCTTTGATCTGGGGGTGCGAAATTCGCAATTGCTTTGACTTTATCGTCATTTACTCTAACCCCTTCCTTAGATATGACGTGACCTAGATATGTGATCTGCTTTTTCAAGAACGAGCACCTGGTTAGCTTGATTTTCAACCACGCAAATCTAAGCCTCCTAAGTACTTCTGTAAGCACTTCCAGGTGTTGCGCGATCGTGTCCGTTGCGATCAGGATGTCATCCATATACACAAAAACATTTTTGCCCAATAACCCATGTAAAAACTGTGTCACCAACCTGGTAAAAGTCATCGGACTGCCCGATAAACCGAAAAGCATTGCATTCGCGTAAATTCATAGTGTCCCTTGGGCACTGAAAAAGCGGTATATTCCTTGCTACTCTCACTAGAGGGACCTGTAGGAAACCCTGTGCCAAATCAATTGAGCTATAAATATTATGTCCCCCAATTTCAACAAAAAGATCTGGTATGCACACGACTGGGTAGCGGTCAGGGATCGTCTTCTCATTTAAACGTCTAAACTCGTCGCATACACGGACAGAACCGTCTTTCTTAGGCACCGCTAACAAGGGAAAGTTGTAAGGAGACACGCTGGGTCTAATGATTCCTTCTTCTTTCCCATAATGGGCCGAAAATGACTTTCGTCTTTAAAGTATCCTGACCATATAATTGACAAAGCAATTCACAAAGCAAACGTAATTTTCTATCGACCTCCTAAAGACAAGACTAGAGATACACCCAACAACAAAATAAAAATTCCCCACCTGGACACGATTAAGAAGGTGACTCAGACCCTTGGAAAATCCAACCCTTTTGCATTTACTTATCCGAACGCCTTAGCCAAATCCCTGATTAACGTCCAACAAAAGATCTCCCCCAAGGATACTGGGGTTTATCAGATCCCATGCCAGGACTGTGACCAATCTTACATCAGATTTACAGGAAAATTACTTCCCCAGAGATTAATACAACTGGAATTTGTCACCTATAATTTATAGCAGCAACTGCCGGTACAAGAGTCAAATGATGGAATCGGCCTTAATAAAAGAGAGACAGGTAATGAACATCTCAAAGGAGCGTGGATTTCAGATGTGATCGACAAGGTTTTCATTCAACCAACGCTTCAGAAGATTAAAGGAAGATTATCAGCGGGGGTGACCTAAATTTGCTTACCTGTGGATGGATCTCTTGGTATAAATACCACCTTTTCTGTAAACTTTTCTCATTCATATACCTGAAGAGAGAGACAGCAGTCTCTGAAATATAGTACTTTTCTCTCTATATTTTGGTGTTTTTATGGGCTCCTTTTATTAGATGGAATTCTGTTGTAACAACATTTTACCAGTCATATATATATATATATATATATATATATATATATATATATATATATATATATATATATATATATATATATATATATATATATAGTATATATTTATATACACACATATGGAATTCCATTTCTAACTAACGAAACGAAGAGAGACAAATACTTCCACGTCTTGTGAAAGATAAATCCGTTATAAAAAAAGTCCAAAGTATCATAACAGCGAACTCATCGACAGAAAGGACAGAAACCTGAGAGCAGTGACCACATCCTTTCTTTCAAACTCTGCGCTACTCACTTAAATTAATCCTTTTTCAGTTTTCTTCTTCTTTTGGCGCCATAAGAACCTACTGTTCCGATACATCTTGTTCTCAATAGTACTTCTTTTTGATTAGCAATTCCACCACATGAGCACCTCTTAAACGCATAATGGGCCATTTATCTAATATTAGGTGCTGAGGCTTCCTTCATATCTTGCTAATTTTCCAGCATTTGGATTTCTTGTCAACTTTGCATTCCAAACAGAAAAAAAAACACATTGACTTCAAAGATTGAGCATTGGTTTAGCATGTTTGGCTTAGGCATCCATTGGCAAAATCAGTTTTTTCGAATTTCTAGTATAATCAGCTTCTTTGCCTTGCTACTATATTTCGAAGTATTTCAACACTTATTGTTATCCAACTGGGAGAGACGTAGATTTTCTTTATATTTAGTATTTAGATGTTGCTATCATAAGGGGTTCGTGATGCAATAGATATAAATATAAATATATATATCTATGATTAAGCTGCATTATTAGTTTTAAAGTAGGTAAACTGTCTTGACGTACTAAGCCTCCAAGACTGTCCAAAACCTGACGGGGACAGAGAAGGCAGGACCAGGGAACACCACGAGGCCGAGCTAACCTTCAATGAGAAGACTTTCTTCATCAGGTGATACGTACAAAACCTGGT
>NC_087202.1:147488983-147546483 GCF_015104395.2 Macrobrachium nipponense | reverse complement strand
GAGAAGCGAGAGAGAGAGAGAGAGAGATCGAGAGAGATGAGAGAGCGAGAGAGATCTTTTTTCATTTGAACTTTTCATAGAAGTAGAAGAATTCTAAGATAAGCTACTAAGTGCGACCTTATGCCCTATTAACCATAAGAAAAAATGGTTTTCTTTATTTTGCTTTAGCCTACATATGTGAAATGAAAGGAAGACACTCTCTCTCTCTTGCTATGAAAGGGAAGAGCTCTCTCCTACTCTCTATGTAACTCTCTTTATAGCACTGAACTTGAGAACGCTCTTCCACTGCATAGAATTTCTTAGAAATAATCTCTCTCTCTCTCTCTCTCTCTCTCTCTCTCTCTCTCTCTCTCTCTCTCTCTCATTCCGCCCCCAGATTATTATTTTCCCATTTTCCCATCGTACTTCTCAAAGTAGACAGCAGAAATGTGAAATGCGTAAAACTATAGGAACACTGTATTAAGTGGGATTTAACTTGAGAGAGGATGTCAGGATGCCAGAAAACTTCCAATCAATCATTCATTAACTTGAGAGAGGAGTGGCGTGTGAACTTGTCAGGCATTATGTTTTCTGATAGGTTGATGGGAAGAATAGGACAGTGATTAGTATGCAGGGAAGTATCGGCAGTCATGATTCTACCAACTTATCACGTGCACTTACAGCTGATATACAACTCACCAGTTGCCATAAACAACGAAAATATATTCTTAATTAATTTACATTACTGTATGACTGCTGAATCAAACTATTTCAATATTATATATGACGAAGTCACGTATGAAACAGAATACGCTACTAAGTCAAATCAAGTAAGCTTAGAGAAAGTGAGTAAATGAGAGACTTGTAACTCGAGGAAACATTGCCAGTGATGATTTATTAGGGAACTGATTATCATAAGTTTTATCTTGGGGATTGTGCACTATCCTATGTTGTAGACACTATACACTGCTTAACACTGCAATATAGTACTAATGCACTAATAGTCACTGCTGACTCAGTCTCATAAAGTTAAGCCATAACAAAATAAAAAAGGTTACACGTGTGTGTGTGTGTGTGGGAACTGAAGTTTACACTCGATGTGTGAATGAATGGACTTCTGATCTGCGTCAAGAACTTAGTAGCAGCGATCCAATACGTATGAGTTTTCAACAGGAACTCTTCTTCAGGGAAGCAGTGCTGCCTCTTCTTATAGGGGCACTGGACAATGAATACTCCCTGGTGGGAGTTTTGGCTGTTGTCACCATATCTTGTAGACGCAAATCTATTGGTGTCCACGTCAATAGGACAGGTACCTGGAATGAAACTGTATTTTACGAGCAGAGAGAGCCGTAGGACAGACTCGTAGGAGCAGTGATACGACTCGCGTGAGTTTACAACTTAGTCTTCTTCAGGTGAAGCAGTGCCGCCTTTTCTTATAGGAGCACTGGGCAATAGATATGCCCCATTATGGGAGTTTGACTGATATCGCCATCCCTTGTAGGCATCAGTCTCTCTGCTTCACATCAATAGGACAGGTACCTGAAATAAAATTGTATATTCTGAGGAAATGGGGATGAAGAGACACAACAATGGAGGAGGCAATTTACTGAGGAAGGGGTTTTCATGGTTGCTCCTGGCGAGAATCGATATGGATTAAGGGCAGGTCGTTAAGAGGCACTTCAGATATGCTGCCGGGCATGGGAGAATAGGTCAAAGGATTTTTTAATCACTGCTCTATTGTCCTCTGAAGGAGTACAGGAACGTTTGTTGTTGACCACACAGTACAGTGACGATCGTGTACATATTTTAGTTACTTTACATTTCAAGTATTTCGTATTTTTTCTATATATATATATATATATATATATATATATATATATATATATCTATATCTATATATATATCTATATATATATATATATATATATAATATATATATATATATATATTATATATACATATATATATATATATATATATATATATATATATATATATATATATATATATATATAGATATATATATATATAGAAATATATATATATATATATATATATATATATATATATATATATATATATATATATATATATATATATATATATATATATATATATATATATATATATATATATCTATATATATATATATATATATATATATATATATATATATATATATATATATATATATATATATATATATATATATATATATATATATATATATATATATATATCTATAGATATAGATATAATATCTATATATATATATATATATATATATATATATATATATATATATATATATATAAGTCTATCACATTACCGTGATTCATATACATATATCGAACTACAAATGTCCTTTAATATCTAATTCGCTCTACCTCGGAATTAATATATTTTCATATATGTTTAACCGAGGGGGAATTTATTAAGCGATAATAGAATTGGCCATCGACAGACGCGAACCATCGACCTCTCAATCCCAGGTACTGGCAGTGAAGCCCAGACAACCCCGCCACCGCAAGAGATATAAGTATATGCCGCCTCCCACCTCGAATACCTGCCGCGCGTAGGTACTTTTTGTTTTGGAGACTGCATACAGCCCATCTCGTTCTCGGTGGCGTGGTAGTGCTTTTGCCCGCACGTAGTCGGGGTGGTTTTGGGGCTTCACTGCCAGTCCTAGAATTGAGAGGTCGATGGTTCGCGTCTGTCGATCGCCAATTCTATTATCACTTAATAAATTCCCCCTCGGTTAAACATATATGAAAATATATTAATTCCGAGGTAGAGCGAATTAGATATTAAAGGACATTTGTAGTTCGATATATATATATATATATATATATATATATATATATATATATATTTATTTATATATATATATATATATATATATATATATATATATATATATATATATATATATATATATATATATATATATATAGATAGATAGATAGATAGATAGATAGATAGATAGATAAATAGATGTTGGAAAACCATGGGTAAAATTCTTCTATAAAAGTATAAAAAAAAATCAGAAGGTACTTTTACTCTGAATATAATAGATACAGAGATGATATCTAGTGGAAGTTAAAGAGAGAAACAACAAAGGAGAAAGAGAGAGACGGAGGGAAAGAGATTAAGCGATTATGAAATCCTAATGGATGCGCTCTGACGCAAATACACAGGCAGTTTTTAGGTCACAGAGTGATGCAGATCCTTTTTTAAAATTGGTTTCGAAATGCTTATCGGTTTCCGTATCAAATCTTGTCATCTCAATGGCTGTGTGCAGAGCATCAAAGAAAATATCATCTGATGGCAAATATTTTCTTGTAGATTTCGAATCGCGTCCTTTTTACTTTATATATATATATCTATATATATATATATATATATATATATATATATATATATATATATATATATCTATATATATATAATTTCCTTTAAGAATGGAAATTTGGGATTAGGGCAAATACCCATTCGTGTCATTTCACAGTAATGAGGTTTTTCACTGAGAAGTGAGAAGAATGTGGTAATGGATGTTTTAATTGTTCAACATCGATTGCCGTTCTCCGAAAGCTCAACCCATTGCGACTACATAAATAAATTTTGAATAAAGGACGGCCATCGTTGTTGTTGTATGAAGTCACTGGAAATCTGTTCCGTTTTGAAGAGCACCGCGAATATCTACTAGATATTTCAGAAATATGTATTGGTCCCGAATTTCAAGAAATGTTTTCTGTTATTCTGTAACAGTACATAGCATAGCACCAGATAAATAAGGTTTGCCTGTCCTGTTTTTTTTTTTGTTTTTTATAAAGGAAACTATTGAGATGACAATTTTGTCTGTCCTTCCACACTCTTTCTTTCCGTCCTCAGATCTTAAAATCTTCTGAGGCTAGAGGTCTACAAGTTGGTATGTTGATCGTCCACCCTCCAATCATCAAACATACCAAATTTCAGCACTATAGCCTCAGTAGTTTTGATTTTATTTCAGGTGCCAACAACACAGGACACCACCGGCCGAAGAAACTATACACGTAGGTAAAGGCCTCTCTTGTTAATATATGATTACGTAGGAATTGCAAATATTACTTAGAATTCTTAATGCAGCCAGAATATTTTTTCTTAAAATCCATAGCATAAGATCAGCGAGGTTGAGATGTATTCTCATACGTTTAGACGTCACTAACATTTAATCAAAAGCTTCTGACGTCAATACGAGGTTTCTGTTTCCTTCCAGTGGCAGGTAAGACTTGGACCTTCGATGGATGGTCTCTTGTTTGACAATTTTTCATAATTTGTAATTTAACAGAGGTCTTTCACATTCACAATTGATCCCTGATCCCTTTTTACTCCCGAAAGCAACCAGATTTGCTGGACAGCAGCACCATCACACAGTCAATGTGTCTCTCTGTCGAAATCTCTGTCTGAGAGGTTCTTTATTCCTCACACCGTTGGACTGAGCGAAAAAGAAATTCTTGACTACCCTAATGCAATTTCTCTTTTATTTTAATAATTGACTTACATTTTTATTAATCAATTAATCAATTTATTTATTTATTTGTCAATTTGCTTTTTTTTATATACTGATATCCACTTACGGTATTCCGTCTGTTACTTCTTTGGAATGAACACCATAATATTCTTTGGAAGCTGGAATTTGAAGTCTGGCTCCCTCCAAACGAGCAGGGTTCATTTTCTGAATAATAATAATAATAATAATAATAATAAAAATAATAATAATAATAATAATAATAATAATGAAATTCATACAGTGAAATATTGTTGTTCATTTTTGTTTCCGAGGAGCGGGTGGTTACAGATACCATAAGGGTAGCTTTCTTTGAGCATTGATGGGGTCCATATTATGGACGTCTTTCCTTTCTTTTAAGATGCAATTTATAATTTTGTTTTTACCTCCATATTTCTGGCTCATTTCCAAGATTGATGTTTTCTGTTTTTCTCTTTCTCTCCCATATTTGGATTGCATTTCATTAACCGTTGTGTTCGAATTTATATATCATAAATGAATTTCCACTGTAGCTTTATTCATCCCCATTCAAGTGCTAAGACGAATGCTACCTCGGAATTTCTCTCAAACCAAACAAGTTGCGCTTTTCACTCTCTCAAGAAAATCATTTGAAATTAACTGTATTAACTCTGCTATTGTGATACAGGTGAACGGCCTCTCCTCTTTGGATATCGTTCTCGAAGAACTTTGTCCTTTGCATAGTCAGTAGAAAAGAATACAACGAGCGAACTCCTCCGAGGGTCAGGCGTTGGTGTCGTGCAAGAGAGATGCCGTATGTTCGTGTGAGCCTCTTTTCGATGATGATCAATATTCCTGGCTTATTGTCACCGTCTGATTTGATCGAGGGCTCCTTCCTTGCGGGTCTCAGGGTGACTGTCAACAAAGAGGTTTCAATATAGTGGTTTTTATGGCAAAGTTTAGAAAGCCAGGTTTTCATTCCTTTCTTCACATCCGGAGGGGGTAGTGCCGTCAGTGCACCTCACGCGGTACACTCTTGGCATGACTTGTTCCCTGCAACATCCCTTTGGCTCCTATCTGCAACCCCTTTCATTCCTTTTACTGCACTTTCGTTTATATTCTCTTTCTTCCACCTTGCTATTCACCCTCTCCTGCGAATTGTTTCAAACTGGTATTGCGACGTTTTTCTCCTGTTGCATCTTTCAGCCTTTTTATTGTCAATTTCCGTTTCAGCGCTGAATGACCTTATAGGTCCCAGCATTAGGCATTTGGCCTAAATTCCGTATTTCATCTATTCCATTTCATTACTGTTTTCGCCAACTAAGTTCTCATTTCTGTGTGTTCGAATAAGTCTCTGCTATTCAGATCCAAAATATACAGACAGTATTATATTTCTTCTTGCCTGGTTTTTCTCTTCAGTATATATTGCATAGGCGACTTTTATTTGATGTTTTACAAGAACATCTTATCCCCCCAGGAATCGACCGAAGGATGGGTAGACGCCCCCCCACCCCCGCCTGACCCCCCATGACCAGCAAGGGAGGGACGCTCCTTCCCGCTCCCGCAGTGAGACGCCTCAGAGACTGACGCACATCTAGCTAAATAACCTCCCCCCCCACCCCAGACCCCACCAACCTCGTTCTCTGGCATAGTGCAATAGAAAAGAATGTGCGAAGCTTCCCCGTATTTTTCTCTTCCATTGGCGATCTTTTACTGGAAGATCTAAAAGGAAACCCTAAGAAGGTTTCATTGAAAGATGACACCGATTATTTCTGCATATTACTGTCAGTGCACCTCATGCGGTGCACTGTAGGCATTACTTAAGATTCTTTGCAGCGTCCCTTCGATCCTTAGCTGCAACCCCTTTCGTTACTTTACTGCATCTCATTCATATTCTGTCTCTCCTGTCTTACTTCCGCCCTGTTCTAGCAAGTGATTCATAGTGCAGCTGCGAGGTTTTCTTCCTATCATACCTTTCAACCTTTTTATCGTCAATTTCCGTTTCAGCGCTGAATGACCTCATGGGTCCCAACGCTTGTCTTTTTTCCAGATTTCTAGATTCAATCTATCTGCTATCGAGATGCGAAAGACTCGAAGAAAACCATTTACTGTCTAGACGAGCGGAAGGAAAAAGGTGGGATGGAGGAGGATGATGTCAGCCACGAAAGTGAAGTTTAGCAACAGCTGTTTTCCGGTGGTGGTAGTTTCCCCTCGGACATCGCATCCCTTGTGGGGTAATGAAGCTTTAATATCATATACCTTGGTTAGGTCCGAGCCACAACGCTCACCTTACTTTCCAGAAACTCGTGACTGCGTTTATTATTAGTAGGAGCCTCTGGATCAAGAATTCTTGAATTAATTCAAAGAGGGATAAATTTGATGAGGAAATGAGGGCGATATTTTTAGAGCATGCATCAGCGCATATAGATACAAGTTTTATATTTACTGATGGCTCCAAATCCAATGCTGGAGTTGGTTATGGAGTTTTAGTGAATCTTTTTAACCGAAGAGGTGCGCTTCCTTCAGTTGCCTCAAACTTTACAGCTGAGCTGTATGGCATCCTAGTAGCACTGGAACATATTGCAACACTCCCAGTGTGTAGCTACACAATATTTATGACTCCAAAAGTGCCTTACAGTCCCTAGAAGTCTTCAATACTGATCATCCCATAGTGCTGAAGATCTTGCAGTGGATCTTCTTGCACCAGTATAGAGGCAGCATTGTTTCTTTTTGTTGGGTTCCTGCCGATGTAAACATATCGGGAAATGAAGAGGCAGAGCAGCTAGCCAAATCAGCATCCACAAACTTTGATACCGAGAAAATGCCCTGTTCCATATCGCGATACATTCCATGATATATGGAAATCCATCCAGCATTTATGGGCGCTTCAGTGGGGCAGTAGTCCCCAATAAAATGAAAGAAATCACTAGTCAGACACAACCTTGGAAATATGACCTAATACCAAGGAAGTGGGAGGTTGTATTGTGAAGATTACGTATTGGCAATACGCGTTTAACTCGCGGCTATCTGATGAATGGTGAGAATGAGCCCTTCTGTGACGATTGCTTAGTTCCGCTGACCGTTAGGCATTTGCTGATTGAGTGTCCCAGTCTAGTGGAACTTAGGAATCGTTTATTAGCTTTTAGTACTGAAGCAGGTGGTAATTATAGCATGGCAGAACTGTTGGGAGAAAGCATATATATTAATAACGTTATCTCTTTTATCGAAGAAGCTGGTCTTCTCAAATATATGTGACAGCTGTGCTGTCTCAATATATTCTTTTTTTTCTTCTCTATTCTTAAGTTATAATGTTATGTGATCTTATTAATTAACAGTTTTTTTATCAGAATTTTATTCTATTTTTGAAATCAAATTTATATGTAGTTCTTTTAACAAAATTTTATTTTGAATTTTTTTTAATATATTGTAAAAGGGAAAAGATCACATTTAGTATTCGGCGTCAGTGATCCTCATAGTTGTGACGCAAGATAACTCACAATCAATCAAGCAATCTTGAATTAATTGTGTTTCTAAATAAAGAACGAAGCTATAATAATGTTTAGGACATATTTTTGAAAAATCTTTAAATTCTCTCTCTCTCTCTCTCTCTCTCTCTCTCTCTCTCTCTCTCTCTCAAATAATATGCACTTCAACCGTTTTGAAGATTTTCCTTTATATTACGAGATAGCTACTCTTGGTGTCTGTTCAGAATTTCACCCCTTGGGAATAAAGCTTCAGATGAATCCATTTATTGTTTAGTATGCCTAGAGTTAGTGCCCTCTTCTCATTTCCTGATAGCTCTCGGGACGAGAGGTTGCAGAAATTGGATTCATCTCCTATTTCTTTCCATTTCGAACGGTTGATTATTTAGTGATTCCAGTTTCCTTTTATGTATTGATTCTATTTCCGCTCTTGCTCTTCTAAGACGATTATATATCCAGGTCAAGAGGGGGCGGTGCCACTCTTGGGTATGTCTCTATAGAAACATAAGTATGATATCGTTACTGATTAGAGAAACAGTGCTATAGTAAACATGTTAGAGAATGTTTTTATCCAATTAAGTGGTCTAAAGCAAGAATCTTGTTCATTGAGAGAAATGTAATAGAAAGAGCATGTATTCAATATAGAGAAAATAACAAGTTTAATGGTAGCATAAGTTTATTCAAGACAGATCGTTGTTTCTACACATCATGAAAATCAGTACAAATTATGTAATATATTGACTTAAATATTTACTCGATTACTTATTTAGCCTCATTAAACTGTTAACATTTTCTTTTGGACGAACTATGTATACTAGACAATTTAGGTTTTATATTATCCTTTAACAGTTCTAAGTACCATTGACCATTTTCACTTATGGCTTTATGTAAGTCTTGAAGTCAAATGTAAACATATGTCCGGTAGATTTTTCTTAAACTGATTAGTCAATCAAGTTCCAAGGAAGCCTATTCCCGAACTGTTACAGAGTACCGCGACCTTCCCTGAAAACAGCGGGACGCTATTATCAAAAGCTAGCCATAGACTCTTCTTGAACATAATCTTATTTTGTTTCTCTTACTAATGTTACCTGTGCGTTTCTTTACCAACCAAACTTAACCTAGATCCATGGCTAAAAATACCGGGCTGGTGCAATACTAACATATACCGCGGGAATTTGCTCCCCCGAAAGAGGCCTGATGGATGGGACAAATTAACAGCTCTGTCTCCTTTTTCTTCTCTGGTTTCTTCTTCGTTTTCATTGTCGGACCCTGTTGACCATTCAGTTGTAAAACGTTCAACTATTTAGTTTTTCCCGATTTGTGGGATTGACTATTTGCACGTTTCTGCGTTGGTGGAGAGAGAGAGAGAGAAGAGGAGGAGAGAGACGAGGTGAGAGAGAGGAGAGTGATGAGCGAGAGAGAGAGAGAGAGAGGAGAGAGAGAATTTCCCAGGTTAGGAAACTCAAAATTCAAAGAAGGGGTTTAACCTGGTAATAAAAAAGTAAAATTTCACAAGTTATAAAACTCAAAATACTAATAAGAGGACGAAATAAAAAGTAGTAAGGTCCACGAGGCTTTATATAATCCGCTCCTCTCCAGCTGGTTAGTTTACCTTATTTTTCAAATGAGATTTGATGTTGAGTCTAGAATAAGCGATACAAGATTTTACCCGTTTCTTGATTCTTTCCTATCTTGTAACTCCAGGTCCTGCAGTTTGAGAATGTGAAGAATTGCTCTTAAAACTTGATTCTAGAATTTTCAAATCTCACACTATATGAAAATATGTATCAAATACCCTTTTTCGTATTAATGACAGAGTATTTTTCTAATAAGTCTGTCTCCGTAGGGGATAGTGTCGTCAGTGCACCTCACTGTAGGCATTATTTGAGGTTTTGTGCAACGTCCCTTCAGCCCCGAGCTGCAACTTTTTATTCCTTTCACTGTACCTCTGTTCATATTCTCTTCCATCTTACTTCCACCCTCTTCTAACAATTTAATGATAGTGCAACAGCGAGGTTTTCCTCCTATTACACTTTTCAAAACTTTGGAATAGCAGTTTCCGCTTCAGCGCTGAATGACCTCATAGATCCCAGTGCATGGTCTATGATCTAAATACCCCCTTCGATGTGGTACAGCCTTGACGTGGTGAGGGGGTTCTTAAACCCCAGGAATTTGTTCCCGGGATTGAGTCCAAGAGTCCCATAAATGAATATATTGGATTAATTTTTGTAGAATTTTCCACCTCTGCAAACATTTATTGGACCTGATAAATAGGAAAAGGTATCATAGCTGGGACTGGGTTTATGTCCGAAGCTAAATAGTTGTTGTGGTAAGACCATCAACTGTCCGTTAATGTTCGGACCTGAGAGATATCAGATTGATAGCTCAAGGGGCCATTCTTTGGGGCTGGACCACGGATTCCAGGGGGTCTGGTTCTTGGGGTAGGACTCTCCTCGGTATTCTGTCCGGTTTACCCATAACATGGGGATGATTGTATTCTTGTAATGCTCTTGCTCCTATCAAGTGGGTCTGGCATACACTTGTGCCACTCTAATCATGCTGTGCCATCCCCTGTGGGGTAGGGTAGGGATGCGGATATTTGGGAGTCGTTTTCACTCGTGCCATTGGTGGATGCTGGATAAAAGACGGAAGAAATGAAAAAGCGCGAGAATGAATAAGAGTGAAGAAAAAATATTTATCACATGCGATGAGAGTATTGCATTAATTAATGTTCACCATGAAACGTGAAGACTGAGCAACTGCGATTAATCTCAGCAGGCACGTGAATCTCTATTTTGTGACGAGGAAGCGTCAGGAGGCGACAGTTTCATTTACCCGAAATGACTGATGTCTCGCGAAGGGAAGATTGCAAAGTAGCCGTAGGCCGCGTCGAGAGTGAAGTTTTAAATATTTAGTCACTTCAAGTTGCCTGGGGTCTGTGGGAGATTTTTGCAAGTGTTTTCCTCTGTTTTGTCCTTTTATTCATTTGTTTAGCGATTTTTGACTGAGTGATAGATTTTATTTCTATGTTCTAGTGGCTTAATCGTTCTCTAATCTGGTCAATAGGTCGTGTTAGTCAACTAGATCAGTTTTAATTTATATTCAACAGTTTTGTAATGCCCCTCTGCTCTGTTTCTCATTGGAAACGTTTTCCAGTTCTATTTGTCTTCCTTTGCGAAAGAGAATAATTTTTTTTCTGCCCCGAGAACAGCGTGCCTGTCCCAGTCAGTTATTTAAGCTTTATATTAATTTATGATATGTTAATTTTTGAAGGAATTTGACATTGTTGTTTAATGTTGTGGCATAAGGCCAGCTAATATAAAACAACAACCAATGGAATTTAGTCCCTCCGCAGTCATCGTTGGAAAATGTCCTGTAGATCCGGACGAAACGTCGCATTGGAGAGAGAGAGAGAGAGAGAGAGAGAGAGAGAGAGAGAGAGAGAGAGAGAGAGAGAGAGAGAGAGAGAGAGCATTGTATAAGTAATAATAAACACCGAAAATGACAACCGAATTTTACCATGCCCTTTGGTGCGTCGCTCGCCAGTCTAAGCAACAGAGAGAAAGCTGTCATTAGAAAAATAGAGAAGGCTCTCTACAAGATTAATAGTGCTGAAGCGGCAACCATTTTTAACAAAACTATTTTATAACTAATGTATATAACATCAGAAGTTCAGTTCGTAATACATTTTCAAATTGATATGTCATTCATGGAAAACATTCATCTTCAGAATAATCAGAAATCTTCTCACATCAACCTCTTCAACCACTATGACCTCTTGTCATCGCCTTTCTGCTTGTTCGTCATCCTCTTCCTTTCTTTTCCCAACTAATCTGTCAGTCCTCTCCTAATCGGATTGCAGTAGAACTTAACCTCCCAAAGGCTTCTTGACATCGGAGATGATTATCCTCACTCAGTTCCTCTCTCCCTGGAGATTTCAAGATTTAAGGGACCTTTGAGAAGTAAATTCATTACACTGAGATAATATTAATTCTGTGGTAATACCAGTATCTTACAAAATATTCAAGAATAATTTGATATGAATTAAGACCATTTTCTCTCTACTCACATAAATCTTCAACTCTTTCGAGAATGTCAGAATCTTCACTTGCTCTTATCTAAAATTATATTTTATTCAGCGACTTTAGCTCTCCTGGCCTGCCTTTATAAAAAGGAGATCAACTAGTAAAGGTCCGTGACATAATCACTTCCTGTTTGTCTGCGTTCCAGTATCACCATAAAAAGCATGATGTCTGAATAAAGACCCAATAGTTAATGGGTTTCTTATGATTAGTTGGCCTTTTATGGCCGGACAATGTTCACGTGCTAAACGTTTAACTTGGGTATAAAACGCTGTATCACTGATAAACGGGACACTAGCAAAAAAAGGTATTCTAGGAGCAGTTGGTCTGTTATTTTTCTCTATTAATTTATTATTTAAAAACTTGTTTAGGTATTTGAGGAAAACCTTAGCTGGATAGCAGTTATCAGTGAAGTATTGTTGTAAAACAGTAATCTCATCGTGAAATTCAGACTAGCCAGAGGAGAGAGAATATGCCCTGTGGAAGAGGGTATATGAAGCGTTTACTTTAAAGTTAAAACTACAAAAGCTGTAACAATTTGTCCTTAGTCTAGTAAAAGTATTTTTTTCTAAAAATTTAGGTGTTAAGACCGTCTGTATTACGTGACACTTCTATATCTAAGAAAGAGAGCTTACTGTAATTTTCATAATCAATTTTAAACTTGATATTAGGGTGGGCTGAATTGGCAAATTGTAAGAAGGAATCAGCCCTGTCTCTGTCTACGGCAGTAAAAGAGAGGATGATTAGCTAGAGGGCAATTTTCCAGCAACCGCTCCTCCAGTTCGCATAAATATATTGGCAAAGACTGGGCTTAAAGGACTGCCCGTAGCCACACCATCACTTTGTACATAGGGCTTCCCATTAAGAATAAAGGGTGTCTTGCACTGCCAAAGTTAAAAGCTTCTTAAAATTGTCATAATTAAAACCATGAAACAGAACATCATTATTAGTAAAATGTTGTTTAAAATAATTTGAATTGTTTCTTCCACAGGGATATTGGTGAACAGAGATTCTACATCAAGGCTAACCATAAAAAGATCCTAATCTTGAGACAATATTCTTTCTTTAAATTGTTCAGCGTTCTTAATGGAATAATTATTATGAGAGAATTCTGTTAATAGCAGTACTATGTATTTAGCCAACTTGTAATTGGGGGCGTCATAAGATGTTAGAATCGGTCTTAAAGGAACACCCTCCTTGTGTACCTTAGGAAGGCCATACATCACACTATAAGAACCACCAGTTGTGCTTAAGTTTTGATACGTATTATTGTTAATAATTTCCTGATCAAAGAGAGATTGCACAACGGAAGATAGTGGCAAAGTCAGGACTTCCCAAACACTGAAATTTAGTAGTGTCATTTAGGATGTTTTTAACTTTCTGTATGTAATCAGTCTTATTGAGTAAAACAACACCTCTACCTTTGTCCGATCTAATAACAATAAGGTTTTCCTGTTTTCCAAGATTTTTCAGAATTTCTAGGTCCTTTTTGTTAAAGAAAGGTGTCCAGTTTGTAATTAGATTATTGTAAGTTTTATGGGCTATAGTATCAAGCTTTGATCGAAAGCCTTCCACATTGATCATTAGATTAGTGTTTACTAAGCGAGAGAATAGCAGTTCAAGGGAAGCAAAAAACTTGCAGATAGAAGGTTTATAACAAGGTAAACAATATTGTAGTCCAAAAAACAATAAAAACTCCTCCCTTTCAGAGAGTTGGTAATCAGAATAATTGATCACAACATTATTGTTATTTGAAAATTTTGGAATGTAAATACCTAAATTAAATAATTTCCGTTTGTGGGCATTTTTAACATGGAGAGTATAGGTATTGATAGATTTATTAAAAAAAGTATTTAAAAATAATGCAATGTAACATAGAAAAATGACTCAGTACATTAGTCAATAATTGTGAATGTTGTTGGGATAATTGTCTGATGATCCTGTTCTTGTTCTTGATCTCTAGGTCGAGTAGTTGTCTCGTTGCATCGGCATAAAATGGAGTACTGTACAGAGAAACTCTACCTAGCTTGAACTTTACGAAATTCGGTACAATGTTACAAATCTTGTTTCCGTATGGCGGTAGTGCGTTAGCGCACCTCATGCGGTGCACTGTAGGCATTACCTAAGATTTTTTGCACCTTCCCTTCTTCCTCAGGCTGCAACCCTTTTCATTCCTTTCACTGTACCTCCGTTCATATTTTCTTTCTACCACCTTACTCTCCACCCAATCACAACACTTAATTCATAGAGAATTGCGAGGTTTTCTTATAGTTACACCTTTTATTGTCAATTTCCCTTTCAGTGCTGAATGACCTTATAGGTCCCAGCATTTGGTCATTGGCCTAAATTCTATATCCTATTCTATTCTATTCTGCTCGACTGTGGGCATAAACAAAAGGCTTTCGTGTTTCAATATGCTGAAATTAAGATATGGATAAAAGACAAAAAAATGAAAAAGCAAGAGAAGGGATAAGAGTGAAGTAAAAAATAATTGTCATGCGATTAGGATATTGCCGTCATTAATTCCACCTTGAAACGTGAAGACTGGGCAACTGCGATTAATCTCAGCGTAAACATGAATCTCTATTTTGTGACGAGGAAGCGTCTGGAGGCGACGGTTTTATTTACCCGAAATGACTGATGTCTCACGAAGGGACGATTGCAAAAGTAGCCGTAGGTCGCGTCAAGAGTGAAGTTTTAAATGTTTAGTCACTTCAAGTTGCCTGGGGTCTGTGGGAGATTTTTGCAAGTGTTCTCCTCTGTTTTGTCCTTTTATTCATATATTTAGCGATTTTTGTCTGAGTGATAGATTTTATTTCTATGGTGTAGTGGCTTATCCGTTCTCTAATCTGGTCAATAGGTCGCGTTAGTCAACTGGACCAGTTTCAATTTATATTCAACAATAATTTAATGCCCCTTTGTTCTGTTTTTAATTGTAAACGTTTTCCAGTTCTATTTTTCTTCCTTTTCGAAAGAAATTCATTATTTTTCTGTGCCAAGAACCGTGTGTCTGTCTCAATCAATTATTTAAGCTTTATATTAATTTATGGTATGTTAATGTTTAAAGAATATGGTGGCATTTTTGTTTAATGTTTTCGTCACATATTCGGTGACACAATGGTTATGCCTCTGGCAGATCCAGAAAAATCTCCACAGTAAGTGGTAACTTTCAAGTTGGCAAAATAATAATACTCTCCACACACTCAAAAAAGAAAAGAACTAAACATAAAATGGAGATAAGATTAACCTGCACACTGTCATTTCTTCCCCGCACCACTTTGCCAAGAGAAGAGCGTAACAAGTTTTATATTTCTACTTTATGTGTTTTAGTAGAGACTAAAGATTAGTATTAATAGGAAAATTTGAAGACAGTATTTCGTAAGCTTATATCATTATTCGAGGCTTTCTTACTGATTCATGTAATCCGTGAGTTCGGGATTATGAAAAAACAGGTAAAAAATGCCCCCCAAAATTCTTTGACGTAATCGAGTTTTCTGTAGAGTGTATAATGCTGTATGAAACTCTCAGCCACGGCTAAATTTAATCTGAAATAAAATAAAAACTGCTGATGCTAAAGGTCTGCAATGTGTTATGTTTGATGATTGTAGGGTGGATGATCAACATATCAGTTTGCATCTTTCTGTAGTTTAAGATCTGAGGACGGACAGAAAAAGTGATGACGGACTGACAAAGCCATCTCAGTAGTTTTTTTTTTTCTTTTTTTTTTTGCATAAAACTGCTCTCCTCTGACAAAACGATTATTAATTTAAATATGTTCAGTAAAGCTAAAGTGGATGTCGTCGTCGGGATTAGGGTTTGTGAGTCGTCGAGGGCAGATTGAGCAAGAGGGAGGAAAGGAAAAGGCGGCTTCACGGGAGGCGAGAGGGTCTCCTCCTCATCCATTCCCGGACTGTGGCGTCTCGGAAGTTTAGTGATTCTTGTTCCAAACATTTAATTGGAACCGTTGATCCGGCAACTTTCGATTCCCATCATCTCGAAAAGAAAAATCCCTTTCCTTCACGACTTTCGTCTAAGAAAGGAGGAAAGTGGTGAAAGAATCATTAATAGAAAGAACATACGACAGAGATAATAAGAAAATAATGAGTGACAGGCAAGAGTATCGGAAAGTCATATCACCCGAAATGTGATTTTTCATATCGTTTCTATCAGGACGAAATTCTATGAGAGTTTCTAGACTTATTGTATGAATAGTTAAACCTGTGCACTTGTAGAACATCTTTGTTGAACATCTTAAATACTCAAATACAGACGACGTGACATGTGAAGAATTTAAAGATCTAATTCTAAACTTTTCCTTCGTCGACTGCCACCATAACCAAAGGTCGACAATTTGATTCAACGGAAAGACAGAAGCTCCTCTGAGGATTAATAAACATCCTCTTGGAAGTGAGTTTTCCTTTCAGTAGTTTTTAAGATTACCGGGAAGTTTCTTGTCCTGATTCACTTGTGTCAGATTGAGATTTCTATATAAAGGGAATTAACACAATAGTTAACATGTACTTTGGAACTTCGACAATAAAATTTTGTATGTAAAGTATGGATTGGATGGCAAAAAATGTGGAACAGTGATGATGAGAATAAAATTTTTAGTAATAACCGCAATTTATTTATCTAGGATTACGTTTATACAGATTTCTTAATAGACATTTTCCCGCGAAAGCCGAGAAAATACTGAAAAAATCAGATATGTGAAATGGTTCATGCAGATGTTACAACAGAATTTCGAAATAGAATTTACAATTTTCTTTTTCCCTTGAATCAGTGACGGCAGTTAGTGACGTAGGATTAATGAAAGAATGAATTCTACAATCTCTCTCAGAAGACACTTGTTTCACCTCCTTATGGAATCATAATTGTCTTCTAGTTTAAATGGAAGACCTGAGGTTATGTCTGTGATTTTAAACTTCGCCTGGTATTCAAAATATTACGTGATCATGTTATTCTGAAACGGCATTGAAAAAGAGAGAACAAAAATGAAATATTTATAATTCGAAAATAATGCTGTATATTTTGTTTGGAAAGGTTTTTCTTTATTACTACGTAGTTTTTGCAGAAAGGGGGATGGGCTTGTTACCATGTTCACTTCAATAACTCTGCTGTCAGGCTTCATTTCGAAATTTCCTCTATTTTTCCAGTTCATTAATTTGTCTGCTCCTGTAAATATGAATAAATGTCACACTGCATACTTTGGATGTATTTACAAAATTATACTTATTATAAGAGTTTGTAATACTTTATTGGGAGGAATATATGAAAGGCTTCCATTCTAGAGAGGAAGAGTTAAGATTTGTTATATTTATAATTTTTTTTTTGTCTTTCTTTCTTTGAGTAGTATAGCGAAAACTCACGAATCTGAAAGATTCAACTGAATCAACATCAGTCTTACATGAAAATGTGGGTACTTGATTCAGATGAATCTCGAGTATTAACAGCTCCGAAAATAAAAAGAAATTATGATGAAGTTTGCAGTTATTATTCTGCCACTGTCTTCGTCGTATGTGTGATGCCTCTCTCCAAGCCAATATGAAGGCACAAGATTCAATTCGCAGCTTCCCACGGGACTTCAGACTGGCCGTCCAAAAAGCAAAGGGCCAGAGTGAGAAAAAGCAGTTTTGTGTCATGCCGAGGTTATCGCTTACTCCCCTATCGCTTGCTCGGGGAGTAAGCCTACAAACTACTTTGTTGTTGTTCTAGTTCTTGTTGGAGGGTTAGAAAAAGGCTATGGAATAACCCAAAAAGGTCTGTAAAAGGTGTTTCACGTTGAGTTAAAGATACAGGAATTGTGGGCTAGAATAGTTATGATTAATTTATCAAATTAAAATGTAACAAGGCGTGATCCATCCTCCAGCCTACTCGAGATGTGTGCAAGATTTTCCCCTAACGCAAAAGTTGTAAGCATTTTGTTCCTAACTTTTAAGGCAAATTATAACGTGCTAAAATCAATGGTCAAATAGAGCCTCGTTACATCAATGAAAATTAAAATAAATAGTTACATTTTATTATAAATGTTTTTTCTGTACTGTTTAACATATACATTATTTGTCATTCTAATAAATGAATGATAAACATCCTATCCTAAAATTTCTGCATCTTCAACTCAACGCAAAACACCTTTTTCAGATCTTTTTAGGTTCTTCCAGAGACCTTTTCTAACCCCAATAAGAACAACAACCACAACGACAACGAAGTAATTCGAAGGCATACTCCCCGAGTAAGCGAAAAATAAATAATGTGCAAGTTAAATAGTACAGAAAAATTATTTTGATAAAATATAGCGTATTAATTTAAATCTTCGTTGTGGTTATTATTATTACTCTCCTAATTATTATGTGCGAATTAATCTGGCATTGAGTCTTCTTAACTTTTCTTTTGACTCGATTCTCTTCCACGTTAAAATTGGTCAGAAACTTGACAATGTTTATTTTGGCAAAGATAAATCTAAAAGCACCGTACACATACGTATATGTATGTATATCTATCTATCTATATCTATCTATCTATCTATCACCTAACTATCTATCTATATATATATGTATATATATATATATATATATCTATATATATATATATATATATATATAATAATACAGTGTTTAACTTTGCTATATATATATATATATATATATATATATATATATATATATATATATATATATAATACTATATATATATATATTATATATATATATATATATATCTATATATATATATATATTATAGATATATATATATATTATAGATATATATATATATATATATATATTATATATAATATGTATATATCTCATATATATATATAGATATATATATCTATATATATATATATATATATATATATATATATATATTATATATATATAACAAAGTTAAAAACTGTATCCGTGTACTAATATGTTGTAGGAAGCCCACTAGAATTTGGAAAAAATTTAAAGTTTTTTATTTAAGCTTTCGGAGAGTACATTCTCTCCCTCTTTCAGAAAGAGAAATAAAAGTTACATAAACTGAAAACAACGGTCAAGGTAAAAGAAATAACATAAAAGCATATGGTTGTATCAGAATAACTGCCCTACACTAACTACATGCTTTGTCATAATTGCATTACAGAAAAGGTCCAGTTTAAAATTACTCTTATATATATTCATAGCGTCAACATTTTGGATTAAAATAGATTCTAAAAGTTTTTTTTTTCAGTGTTATTAACAACCTTTATGTTTTTCATTTTGTCTAGGTTAACCATATGATTTTTACTTTGTCTATGTTGAAACAGGGCGTTGTTTTCAGCACCTTTCCTTAAAGAGTCACGATGTTGTCTTTGTCTGCTGTCAAAATCAATCGTTTCACCCATATATGTTTTATTACACTCTTGACAGGGAATTTCGTAAAGGCATCCTTGTTTTGTCTACATTTTTAACATTTTTTGTTAGGTAATTTTTAACAGTGTTTGTATTCTTATATACTGGGACAATGTTGCAAAATTTCAAATATTCGTTTAAAAGTCCATGGTTTGCTTTGGTAAACTATTATTATTACCTAGGAAGCTCATTTTCTCCCTTGTCACATAATATATTCTACGTGCCTTAAAATGCGCCCTTTGAATAAAATTTGTATTGTAACCAAGTGCAGTGAAAACATTTTTATATGATTGATTTCAGTATCTAAAAATTCAACATCACAAAGTTTATACGCTCTCAAGAATATATTAGAAATAACACCTATTTTGACATCGTCTGAATGGAAAGAAAAAGCATGGATATATGACTCTGCATGGGTCGGTTTTCTATATACTGCATATTTAATCCTATTATCTTCTGAACGACATAGTAAAGTGTCTAAGAAAGGTAACCTGTTATTATTCTCATTTTCTACTTTAAATTTGATAAACTGGTGTAAATTATTCAGTTGAGTTAGTAAATCTTCAACATTAATAAAATCTGGAATCAACGCAAAAATATCGTCAACATCGCGAAACCAAACAATTGGAAAGTTAAAAATGGTGGGTAAAACTTGAGATCCAAAACATTCCATAAACAAATTTGCTAAAACGGGTGATAACGGCGAACCCATGGGCAAGCCGAAAATCTGAGTAAAATTTACTATTACATCCAAAGTGACATTGTTCAATACAAATATTTATCAGATCAATAAATACACTTTTTGGTACAGGTAGATCAATATTAAGACTATAAATTTTGCGTTCTAAAAACCGCATGCATTCATCTACAGGTACTTTGGTTAAAAAGGACTCCACGTCAAGACTAACCATCCTCTTTCCTTCTAACGACAGGTGTCGAGTCTTTTCAATAAAATCTGTAGTGTCCTTTAAGTGAGAGTTTGATATAGTACCCAAACACTTTGATAAATGCTTAGCTAACCAACTAGCCAGATTGTAGGTCACTGGATCAATTGTTGAGGTAATTGGCCGCATAGGGACTACCGGTTTGTGAATCTTAGGCAGACCATACATCGAAGGAAGTGTCGGGAGGTAAGACCGAAATTTCTTAAACAAGTCCGGAAAGTCTTTCCTTAGAAGAGATTTGAGATTTTTGTTAAAATCCTGCTGCTATCTCTTCAATGGGTCGGAGATTAGAGCCTTGTAGGTGTTCCCATCACTTAAAAGTTGATTCATTTTGCTTTCATACTGTACACGATCGAGTATGACAATGTTTCCTCCTTTGTCGTCTTTTGTTATTGTTATTTCCTTATTTTTCTTGAGGTCTTCTAAGACGTTCATTAACCTCTTTGGGAGTCCTTTGTTAAAACTTATACATTCCATGATTGTTCCTAGAACAAATCCCTTTATTGTTGACGTATCTGTATGATTGTTTACATTCTTCTTCTCGAACTTAGCGAAATTGGTCAGTAGCTCAAGTAAACATTCGTATGTAAGGGGCATGGCGAAAGACAATCCATAACCAAGCACGCACTTCTGATCACTGGATAACTGGAACGACGACAAATTTTGCACTTTTTCTTGTGAACTATATTTAAACCAAGGGCTATTCATGAAAATTAAATCTGCTTTAATCTTTATATCGTTTTTCCACTTTTTCATTTTCTCGTCTACATACGTTATGTGCATAGTCTAAAAGTACTTGAAACTAAATTGGTGTTGCATTCACATATTGATTTAATTCCTCTCTCAGTTTACGGCTATTGTACCCGAGTCGTCGAAAAGCCTCTTCCTTCTCCTGCTGTACCGATGATATTCTGTCCTTCAGGATTTCTTCATATACGCGAGGAAATGGAGAGCTGTCAAGTCCTTTGTAATTCCTAAGTGTCATTGTTCTTGGGATGATGCGGTCATCAAGACATGAACGTAGAAACTGTAGTTGAGACTTTTTAATGTGAGCCTTTACCAGCGATTCTTTGTAGATGTTGTAGGTCCTCCTCAGGGCAAGGTAAATATTGATGACATCCATGATTGAAGTATACGAAGAGATCCGTGGGCACACATATAGCAAAGTTAAAAACTGTATCCGTGTTCTAATATGTTTTAGGAAGCCCACTAAAATTTGGAAAAAATTGAAAGTTTTCTATTTAATCTTTCGGAGATTACATTCTCTCCCTTTTTCAGAAAGAGAAATAAAAGTTACATAAACTGAAAACAACAGTCAAGGTAAAAGAAATAACATACAAGCATATGGTTGTATCAGAATAACTGCCCTACGGTGGTTTGCCAATCTTGTTTAACAACTTAGCTACACTAACTACATGCTTTGTCAGAATTGCATTACTTAAAAAGTCCAGTTTAAAATTACTCTGATATATATTCATTTTGGATTAACATAGATTCTAAAAGTTTTCTTTTTTCAGTGTTATTATATATATATATATCTATGATCTATATATATAATATATATATATATATATATATATATATATATATATATATATAAATACACACACATATCAATTATTATTACCAATAATATTGGTCAACAACCAAACTAGACTGGTGTCTCCGAGTCTGAACCATAGCTGCTGCAGCCTACCTCCCGAATACTCAAACCTAGTTCCTGCAAATTACGGTCCAATATCAGAATCAAACTGGTGTATGAAGTCGTCGCGGAAAAAAAGAAGGAACTTGATAAAAAAAAAAAAACGATAAATTTGGACGAAGACTCCTTGCACTAACAACTCCTATTTCAATCATTTCTCGAGATATTCCAAAGGCACAAACGAAACGCTTCAGTAAAAGATATAAATGGACGAGATACGATTCTTTGAGCAATTAGTTCACCACTCAGGCGGAAAGAAGTGAGGATCTCTTTGATATTGGTTTTTCCTCTAATTAAAATCACTGAGTCACTGTCATCGTAGTTCTTACCCCCATTCATTAGGAAGTCATCTGGGGCGTCTCAGAGGTAAATTGGACTTCAGTCGCTATATGCTTCCAGGGAAATAAAAATAAAATAAATTGTTTATGTAGGAGAATTATAAGGTATTGAGGAAATTGTAGCTCTCAAACTTTTTCTCAGACCATTTCTACTAGGAATTACAACTGGAAAGATATGAATAATGTAAATGCTGTTTTAAACATCCATTATCATACAATCATGCAATATAAATACTCACACATACATAGATATACATACACAAATATATATGTTTGATTTTAAATCACGAAGAAATACAAAACGTGACGATTATATGAATAAAGTTACAGTCACGAAGGAAAATTGAAACGCTGGAGAGGCTAAGCACTTTCGTCTTATTACCAAGACATGGTCACAGCAACTAAATATATACAGAACCAAGGGCCTATATAAGTAAATGGTGGGTACAAGGAATAGGAGGTCACAGAACGGTCAACAGATTAAAATCGAAATCTGCTTATTGGTAGTCCTCTTTATTCTATCTTTCAATTCCTGCTGTGTCCAGAATCATAAAAAAAACCTTAATGTTGGATTACGAAATGGGTCACACATCAGTTTTTTTCGAATCTATGGATAAACTTGCAAACTTGAAATAGGTCAACAAATTGATCAAGACGTCTTGTAAAGCTACAAGTCTATTCTACAGAGCAACGAACAACATTCCGGTATAAAAATGATTTGAGGCAGCATGCAAAGATGGGAAATACTTTCTTTTGCTAATAATTCATAACTCCTATATACGAACATGAATATATAATGGACAATAAGTCCAAGGGCATGACTTTCATACGCTTAGCAGAATTAGCATATCAAGTAAGGCAGCTTTAGATGTTGCTATCAGAAACGTATTACACACATATAAACGACGGGGAATTTTTCACATTATTTTGCAAATAATTTTGCAAGTCATCGCGCTGGAAATGCAAATCTACAGGCCGGACTTGCAAACCCGGATCAGGATCTGGAAACGCGCGAGCAGGAAGACCTCAGGAAGACCAGGACACTTACTTCTCTGCGAGGCTTCCAAAACGAAATTTTGATCCCCCGAGAACACTATCCCTTACACTTTTTCCTGAATTTCTGGACGATTAATGGGCCTTGGAACAGATGTCACGTTTCAGCCAAGAAGTTGAAGACTCTGTAGGGAATTGCAGAAGCAGACGGGTCAGAAAACTGGTCTCTGGGAGGAATTGGTCCCATTCATTACATTAAGGCTTTTTATAACTTCTACAGTTTCTTTCAAAGATCTGTATATTCCTAATTTTATAAACCTTATTTGCCCTTTTTAATTTTTTGGAGTACTACCGTGCACCAGCCTCCACACCCCAACCCCTTTTTTTGTGTGCCACATGAAAGGGATTTGTTTTAGCAGTAGATAGATCACTGATTTAGTGAATGAAAATGCGACACCATCTGGCAAGGAGAGAGAGAGAGAGAGAGAGAGAGAGAGAGAGCGAATCAGGCAAGATTTAATAGAATTCGATTTTTTATCTCTTATTTCTCCCGCTCAAAGCAACCAGATGAGGTTAACGAAGCGACCATATATATATATATATATATATATATATATATCATATATTATATATATATATATATATATATATATATATATATATATATATGGTCGCTTCGATAACCTCATCTGGTTACTTTGAGCGGAGAAATAGGAGAGAAAGAATCGAATTCTATTAAATCTTGCCTGATTTGCTCTCTCTCTCTCTCTCTCTCTCTCTCTCTCTCTCTCTCTCCTTACCTGAGGGTGTCGCATTTTCATTCACTAAATCAGTGATCTATATATATTATATATATATATATATATATATATATTATATAAATATATATAAAATCTTATCACATTACCGTAATTCATATATACTCATTAAGCTACAAATGTCCTTTAACATGACAGGACGTTTGTAGCTTAATGCGTATATATGAATCGCGGTGATGTGATTAGACTCGTAATGAGGCTACGTGCGACAAAAAACACTACAAAGTTATGAAAGTCGAGGTGGGCTGATGATGACTCTAAAACAACGGATACCTGAGCGCGACAGGGATTTGTAGGTGAGAGGCGCTGTTAACTTATACCTCTCGTAATAACTTATACCTCTCGTGATAACTTATACCCCGCGTGATAACTTATACCTTTCGTGATAGCCTTGTGGGTCAAGAGCTTCACCGAACGTCATGAACTCTTGATTACTTGGTTCTCGCCGACGAATTTCTTATCAGCTAAAAAATTCCCCCTTCGGTTAACATATATGAAAATATATTAATTCCGTGGTAGAGCGAATTAGATATTAAAGGTCATTTGTACCTTAATGCATAATATATATGTGCGTGTGTGTGTATAAAGACTTTCTAACGAATAGTTGGGGACGTTTGATATTGATTGGATATTAACTTTGGAGACTCCCAGATGTAGGATGTTTAATTGGAAGAGGTTAATTATTTTAACTCGAATGTTTTACGCTTGCGTCTCTCTCTCTCTCTCTCTCTCTCTCTCTCTCTCTCTCGGTTCCTTAACAATTCTGTGAGTCCCGGTTGACAAAAGAAGGCAAGTCATTGAAAAGTCAGAAGGTGAATCTCAGTTAGTGTCTTCGGTTTTAAAAGCTGATGACAGACTCAGTAGTGAATCTTCATAGAAAACATACCACGCCCATTGCTTGAGACGGCTTTGCTTTTATCGTCGAAGTAGAAACCTCATAGGTGTTTTTTCTTCAGTATCCATTTTTGGCATTAGCTTGCCGTGTGGCGTACCTGTAAATAATTGAAGCTTCTAATCAAACGCTTATAGTAGCGTGCTTGAAGCGTGTCCAAGCCATACAGTAGCTGCAAAAGAGAAGCCAACATGTGATACGATTCTCGAAGGCTGTTAAACCGAAACTTTTTCTTAGCTCAGCTGTTGATTTCTAAGTAGTAGAAACCCTTTTAATTACTTACCATAAAGGCTTTCAATTAATGAATTTAAACTATTTACCGGCTAAAAACGGTGCTTGGATTTTAATCATGGAAGTTCAAAAATGCATTGAGATTAGTAAATTCTATAATGAAAGGAGAGGTTATATATAAGCAATACGTAGTTTGGTGGATATCCACCAGGGAACGGCTGCTCCCAGCCGCAGAGCCTACCTCTCTCTCCCCCCGGGCATTTTTTTTTTTTTTTTTTTATCTTCACAGAAGTGCGTTTTGCAGCTTGCAACTTCAGGAATTCTTCCCCAATAGAGATTGCGATAACTTTTCACGGTAAGCAAAGCTATTGAAGTTTGCACGGTAAACAAAGCTATTGAAGTTTATTGTCCCACATTTTGTGCTGGGCAGAAGATGGCTTCCCAGCAGTTAAAGGTCTCTGTATTATTGGATCGCATTTTCGGCATATTGTCGTGGCCCATAAGTCCAGTGACGATTTCAATTTTGTAATCCTTTTGCCACGTAATATCAATAAAAAAAAGATCGCGTTCGTTTTAAAATATGGCCAGAGTCAGTAGACTTAGGCCTATCGTTTCTGTAATCGGTTTCATTTGTCCAGTCAAGGGTGAGAATGTGGAATGCTCATGTGTGTCTTGTGATTGGCTGACAATCATCGTTTCCGATATCGTTGGTTTTTGTGATATATATTAAATAATTTCTTTAATAACGTATTTGAATGTTAACATATGAAACCTTCGATGAGCTTTCAATGATTAGGATTTATCACTTTGCCATAGCCTAGGCTACACTTTGACATTCACTCACAAACTCTTCAAAAAACGATTTTCTTATCCAGAACTCATTCTATTTACAGTTTCATTGCATGTATATGAAAATAACATTATTCTGATTCCAAATCAATGTCAATAAACCTGAAGCATGGATTTATGAAGTTAGGCCTATGCTGCCGATTCACCAGATATTGGACTGGCCTTCTGTTAAGCACACATTCATTCCATTTCAGTCTCAAGTACTTTTTTTTTTACCTTTATTCATTCTAAGTATCGTTCCAGTGCCCAACAATGAGAAAAAAAATTAAAACTTACCCCATTGCAAATTTTTTTTTTTTTACGTTGGCGCAACGTTAGTTCATTAACTTAACTAACTTTGAAGTAACGTTAACAAGAGGTTAGTTCTGTCAATCATCGAACCAAGCAGTAACTATCAGGCAACTATGTAATTATATATATACTATATATATATATATATATATATCTATATATATATATGTATTATGTATATATATATATATATATATATATATATATATATATTATATATATATGTATGTATGTATGTATGTATGTATGTATGTATGTATATATATATATATATATTATATATATATTTATATATATATATATATATATATATATACAAATATATAGGTACACACAATTAAAAATCGTTGCTGCAGGTGAATGAAATATTGAATATATTGTTCTACCTAATTTTATTCTACAAAGTATAGAAGTACATAGTGAGATACACATAGTGGCAACTAGATGGCAGATAAAGAGGGGCTTCCAAGAACACTGTATACGTGTACTCTATGGGCGTACTAAAGGGAGGGCCAGGGGTTGGGAGGAGGGGGGACGGGGGGGGGATTTTTTTTGTCCGCGTCCGGGTGACAGCTTGAGAGAAAAACATTAGAAGGAAACAAAGGAGAAGGAAAAAAAAATGCAAGCCATTCTTGTCATTCAAATTAAAAAAACAAACGATACAAGAAAAAAAGAGGAAAAATGAATGCAATTGCGCGATCATATATTAATTGCCACAACCAATTCTTTTCAATTTCGAGATATGTGTTAGCTTCGACTGACCTGTTCGTTCATTTAAAACTACAAACCTAATTCAATTTTCTCTTCAATGACTTTAAAACAAAAAAGGACCTTCAATCTCGGGCCTAGTTTGTAATTTAACTCATTTCTCACGTTAAGTTTTAAAAATACCTTATCACCGACATTGATCTTGGGATCAGATGATTTACTAATACTCTTTTGAACCATATCTCTGGTTGTGGACTCGAGATTACGGCTAAGACATGCGTGTCTCTCTCTCGCTGTGGATATCAGCGCTTCAACTGTATCCTCCCCCTGGGGAGGCGTAGTTAACAAATCAAATGTGCCTCGCGCTGGATAACCAAACAAAGCTTCAAAAGGGGACATTTTAATTGAATCGCTAACCATGGTGTTAATGCTATGTCTAACAATGTTAATATATCTGTCCCAATTTCTGTCATTACCACCTACCGTTTTTCTGAGCGCTTCGAGCACTTTCCTGTTTGCTCGTTCGCACAACCCATTAGCCTCGGGTCTGTATGGAATAATTGTTACTTTCGTATCCCAATGAATTCAGCTAAACACTCCAAGGTTTTGTTCACAAATTCCCTCCCATTGTCGGTTAATAGAACTTCGGGTGAACCATATCTGCAAATGATACCATTGAAAAATGCTATGGCTACTTCTTCGGCCGTTTTATGCTTAGGTGGGAAAATTTCTACTATCCTTGTAAGTACATCTATTATCACTAGCAAGTACTTGTTCGCATATCTAGAATCACAAAAATTCCCTAAGACATCCATATGTATTCTCTGAAAAGGCCTACCTCGGTATAGGATATGATCCTAATTTGCCGTACGTTGTCCTAGCAGGCTTACATGCGTTGCACACCGCACCATTCCTTAAGAAATTTTCCACATCTTTACCCATATTTTCCAAATGTATTTAGCCCCCGAACCTCATCATATGTTTTTTTCTATTCCCAAGTGAGGACTACCGAACCTGCAATGAACTATATCTAAAACCACTGGAATTAGGACTTTCGGAATTACGATCTGTGTCGTATCTCCTTTACTTTCACTGGTTTCTCAACTTATATTTAATTTTCCTAACCAACAGATTTCCTTCTAACTAAACAAACCCGAAAAAAGGCAAGCTATAACGTTTCTTGACTAATTCCCCTCTCAGAAATGCTTTCGCATCTGCTAAAACCTCGTCTTCATCTTGCCTTAGCTCTATTGAGGGAGGTATCCCGTTGTTAGTTTTGGCTTCGTTAGTGACCTGCGCGACTTGGAAACCTTCCACGTCATGAAAACTCCTGCTGAGAGCATCAGCAACAACATTAAATTTGCCCTCTATATATATTTTAGCTTTGCATCAAAATCTCTGATAGTTAGAAACCATCGAGCTCTTTTGGAGACAATCGGGTTTATTAAAAAAGATCGAGTAATGGTTTGTGGTCTGTAAGGACTTCTACTTTATTCCCCATCAGTAACATTTTAAAAATGAACTAAGGCTCGACACTATGCAAAGGCTTTCCTTATCTATGGTGGCCATGGACCTCTCGTTGCTGCCTTTTGTCCTGAACTTCCTGCTATAAAAAGCTATTAGGATGAAATTTCCCATCAAAACTTTTGCATAAGGCATGCAACCTATGCCTTCCTGGCTTGCATCAGTCACTAATGTAAAAGGTTCCTTAAAATCTGGAAACTTCAAAACCGGGGGATTCATTGGCGCATCTTTAAGCTTTTGAAAACTCTCCACCTGGGGTTCCTTCCATTGAAATTGAAACGTCTTCCCGCAACACATCAGTTAGGGGAGCTGCTATGTTAGAAAACCCTTTTACGAACCTCATGAAGAAACTGGCGATACCCAGGATGACTTAATCTCTTTCTTTGATCTGGGTGCGAAAATTCGCTTTGCTTTGACTTTATCGTCATTTACTCTAACCCCTTCCTTAGATATGACGTGACCTAGAATATGTGATCTGCTTTTTCAAGAACGAGCACTTGGCTAGCTTGATTTTCAACCCGCTAATCTAAGCCTCCTAAGTACTTCTGTAAGCACTTCTAGGTGTTGCGCAATCGTGTCCGTTGCGATCAGGATGTCATCCATATACACAAAAACATTTTTGCCCAATAACCCGTGCAAAAACTGTGTTCACCAACCTGGTAAAAGTCATCGGACTGCCTGATAAACCAAAAGGCATTCGCATAAATTCATAGTGTCCCTTGGGCACTGAAAAGGCGGTATATCTTGCTACTCTTGCTGAGAGGGACCTGTAAGAAACCTTGCGCCAAATCAATTGAGCTATAAATATTATGTCCCCCAATTTCGACAAAAAGATCTGGTATGCACGCGACTGGGTAGCGGTCAAGGATTGTTTTCTCATTTAAACGTCTAAAATCGATGCATACACGGACCGAACCGTCTTTCTTAGGTACCGCTAACAAGGGAAAGTTGTAAGGAGGACACACTGGGTCTAATGATTCCTTTCTTCTTCCCATCTATTAACCTCTTTCTATACCTGTTCTCTGATTTTGAAAGGTATGCGATATGCAGGAATATAAATAGGTTTTGTTTAAGTTGCTCTCCAAATTTACCTTATGCTCTAACACATTAGTCAACCCCAATTTATCACCTTGCAAGGCTACCGTATCCCCAAATTCTCCCAAGAGCCCGCTTATCGCTTCAACGTGTTCGCTATAATCCGCATTAGCCAAATGTTCTCTAAATGTTTGTTTCCTTGATTGTATTTCTGCCTCCGAAAACTCAGGTTTCCCATCTACGATAGCCACAGAACCACTATCACAATTCCAATCAGGAAATCTACTATATATGTGTTTTTATGGTATCTCCTAGCTGTATCATTACAGTTTAAATAGCTCCACCCACGTAACCCCATTCTTGGATACACTGTTCACCGATGCCGTGCTCACAACTCCTCTGAGCTTTTCGCTGTTTTCAATAACACACACATATCTGTGGGTTTTCTCATTTCCTTCATTTTAACTTTTATTCCAGAATCTTTGAACCTGGTAGTAACATAATATCTTCAAATAAAAACTCTCCTATATTTGTGGTTAGTATCTCCCCTTGCCACCGCCCCATACAAATTACCACCCTCAGTATTATCCCCAGCATTGTTAGTATCAGAAATAACATCCATATTAGTATCATCACCAGGATTGTTAGTATCATTGTTACCACTATGAACTCTGATAGAATCCCGTAATCATCTCCTAGATCACCAACGTGTGTTTTAACATTACCTCCCCATAACACTTGTATCACCGCCATTAATACCACCAAGCACCTCTCCTCTTTCAATAACCTCCATGTCCTCCATTCAATTCACGTCCTCATATGGTATGAGATAACCCATTTTCCCGATTGTTATCCCATTAGCACCCGCATGGATCGAAAACTTGTGTCTTCTACAAGCAGGATGACCCAACAAGATTTTATTACCTAAGGCAATTCCTTTTATTACCAAAAAAGGTTCTGTTAACACTCTGTCGCCGAGAGCAAACTGTATTGAACACAACCCAGGGTGTTTTTAATCTATGGGCTTGCACATCACACACCGTCTCCGTTGAGGGCTGCAAAGGGTAATTGGAGAACATGGACTGATACAAATTATAGTCCATTAGATTTATTGATGCCCCGCCCCGGTTCTATTAAAAATAGGGATATCCACATCCCCTACTGTTCCATAGACTATAGGCTTGGGCTCTGGGGCGTCCCCCACGAGACCACAATGGCATGTACCGATCACCTGTACCCTTTTTGTTGATCGGGCTTCCAAAAATTTGCTGATCCCTTTGCCCTCTGGTTTGACCTGCCTGGGAAGTTCTCACATTATAATTACCCAGAGCCTTGAGGTGCAGGCCTTGCATCTCTCCGTATCTGAGATGGACAAGATTGCCAATAATGATCAGTACTTTTACACATTCCACAATATTTAACCCTACACAATTTCTTTGGATGTCCTGGTTTATTGCAGTTGAAACAATGCAACTGCTGTTGCTTTTGATCGATCGATCTTTTGTTATACTCAACTTTTGCACACAGACGATGAGAAGAAAGTTCCGTGTCTCTCTGTACTCTATCCCTCAGGCCTGTCCCGTTAAAAATTGTGCTATCTACGGTGGGACATTTAGACCTGTGTTTATCTATTTGGGTATAAAAGTAATTCTTCGTCTGAGGTAGGCTCAACCTTTTCATCAAAGCTATCCACTATTGCATCGGGTACCTCGTGTAAGAGCAGGGAAAAAAATAGATCAGTTTATGAACATTATTTAGAGGGAGATTATCCCCTGTAACCCATTTAGATGTTTTCAATTTTCCTACCCAATCTGCCACTGCGTCAAACAGCTTTGAACTATGTTCTACAAGGCTATTAGTGCCTTTCCATAGTTTATAAAGACCTCGAAGGTCTCTCACCATATCTCCGTGTTCCTTTGAGCCATTGCTGCTTGTTTTTCAAAAATACTTTGCAAGTCTGTCCAGGTACGACATTTTGTAAATTGGATACTCCTTGACCTATGACTGAGGTCTCCCTTATTGAAATCTAGCAAAGCTTTCGCCTCTCTGAATGCCTCTACATCGTCTACTATATTCTTTCCCGCTAAATAGTTATTAACTCCTTCTATGAAGATATTTACAGGCTGTGACAATACGCCATCCACAATCCCTTTGAACGGGCTGACCCCCGCAGAAATGTTCATCACGTGATGTAGCAGCGTCGTCGGTTTAGTATCCGCCATTTTATCTTGTTTCCCAAGGCTGTTTTTCCCGATACACTTCCCCGATCTCAATAGCATCAATGTATTTATATACACTAAACCCATCAAGAAAAATCAACAGAAATTTTCCCCCAATAATGGATAACCAAAGGTAAGCGTGCCCCGTCCCCAATCACAAAATCAAGAACCCCACGAAAATGACAATAAAAAAAAAAATAATAAGGAAGGGATAGAAAAAGAAAAAGAACGCAAGATGTTTCCGAGCTAACTCGCCCCTCTCTCTCTCTCTCTCTCTCTCTCTCTCTCTCTCTCTTTCTCTGGCACGACTCGCCGCGAAAAAAATCCCACTCAGGCAAGTTCGCCACACACAAATACAAGGAACATGAGCAAGAACAAAAGGGTGGGTAAAGAAAAATCCACCAAAAATATAAAAAGAGAAAAAAAATAAGAAAGAAAAAAAAACTCGAAAATACACTTACATCTTCATATGACCGTAAACCGAATTCACATACACCGCAAACATGCGCGAACTGCGAAACACTTTAATATGTCGAAAATTAAACTTTTTCTCCCCACGTTTTTTTTTTTAAACACCTTTATTCCTTAATCTCAAGAAATCAACTGACTTGGCTTGGGAGAGGAAGACTGTCTGAGGAACAACTTCTCTTTGTCGAATCAGCAGTAATGACCCAGAGTTGCCTGTGACATAATTAATAACCCCTTTTCCTATAAAAACAAAAACGAAACCCCCCTATTTCTAACTGGTCACCAGTCCCTTCGGAGCGTACCTACAGCTTGAAAAATATATAAAAAGCCTTTACCGCGGCCACCACTGTATACCCCTCCTTATTCCCTAAACTACACAAACTGGGAACTCTTACCTGTTGCCAACGGTGCCCTGTCTGTAAGATGTCACGAGGCTTATTAAGACTGCGTAAATATAAAAAATAATATTTAATTATTTCCCAAAGCAATTGGTTATAACAAAAAACAAAATGATTAACAAGTCATAATGGAATAAACACCCAAATCTACCCATAAGAAACAGTAAGATAACATTCTACCCTCCTGACTAAGGTTAACACTCTCAAACCCCAATAAGTCATATTGTTTGTCTAGTATTAGTCAGGTTAGAGAATCCCGTTTCTAATCAACCATGGAATCGGACCCATCTGTAATAAAGATAATAGGTATAAAAAACATATCCCCCACATCACTCTTTTCAAAGTATTTACGTAAAGAGAGTATTTTCACACTTCTCTCTCTTTTCCCAAAAGGTAACAGTTTTTCTAAGTTTTTATAGAATGTGTCCTACCTTTTCGATGGGCGTTTTCTCCCGACACTCGGAGCAACCACTTGACGTTATCTCCTTTGCACAAAGAATGCGTCTTCCACAAGTACCCTGAACCAGTAGGCCTGTAATACGCGTACAAACGAATGCACATGCCTCGCAAACGGGGGAACGACCTCTGAGACAAGTTGCTTGTTCAGCAAATACCTTTTTCTCCAATGTGAACTTGCAGTGTACCATCCCTTGTCTCTAGGCGAGTAGAGCTATGTGACTTTATTATCATACAAAACATTTTAAACATATTATTAGCCATTCCCCCTCTTTTCACCTCTTAGATATATATATATATATATATATATATATATTATATATATATATATATATATATATATATATATATATATACACACACACATATACAAATCTTCTCTTCTTTCCCACCGTTATCCCTACATTTAATGGTCGGTTGCTTGATGCGCCTTCTCCACTGCCTTCTATCACATTTGTTTTGAAATTGGGTGTGATTTAATAATAAGACGTAATGCTTTTGTTGTACCTCTTCCTAGGATGCAATAATGGCTTTGATTGCAATCACGATTCGTTTTTTTTTTTTCCCATCGCATGTTGAAAATGAGCTGAACAGCAATGAGTTCTGGAAAGACACGGAATCTGAAAGGTGAATCATTTCATTCGGCACAGTGTGGGCATAACTTCCTCCCCGAGGGGATCCTCTGATCTGTAATGCAAAACGAATCCATCAACTCTAGAAGATAATTTTCGCTCTAAAACTTCCAGCTCTTTTGTTGTGGGGATTACGTTTTCCATGAAGGATTTACCTTTCCGCCAGAAATGCATTAGTCCTGAAAAACTTGCGTGTAGGAGATTTAGTGAACTATGAATTAACAATTCGTGCCTGAATAAGATACACTTCTTCCCTGTTATTTTCAGGAAATATTTTGTTACCGGATGCTTTTTTATTTATTCCTAAAAGAATAACCAGGCTTTTATTTGAAATTAAGACATTTATTTTTCATTTTTTAGAGGATGTTGTTTATGTTACCTTGCTTTATGATGATTCAAGAAAAGCTCTTTCCCCATCTATGTGATCTTTGTCCCGTTGTAAATCGGGTAATACAGAAGGTTAAAATGACCCCAGGCGTCAAAATTCATTAATATTATTCTTAAGCTCTTGTTGCTAGTGAAACTAAATATGCTCATCTGCCAAAACGTTCAGATAGTAATATTTTTGTGGTCGGTTATAATTGATTTTCATTAAAAGTCGTGCAAATATGTCGTTGAAGCAAGTATTGTCAGCCGAATATCCTCTGCGTTTTGATTCTCAGAGCAAATAAGCACATATTTATGTGAGCGCAACTTTTTGATCATCCCCTATTGTTTTTGAACAGCATAACGACTATTTTCGAACCCCACTAAGAGCTTTCAGAAACTGTGTAACAAAGTTCATTCATCTGTTTATTGCAATAACAGTATATCATTTACGAAAAAACTGACAGCTCAAAAGCGTATTCATGTCATTAAGTAAGAAAGGGATCTGTCAAGAGGAAATTCTCTTGACGAAGCGAAAGGTGCAGCAGGATCTGACTTGTTTTGAACAGAAACAGTCTAAGACAGGGGTGTCAAACTCATGGCCAGCGGGATGGTCTTAAGTGGCCCGCGATGTACCGAGAGATTTTTCAACTCGAGCTACTATAACTGTTAGAACTGAGGAAAATTTAACTAAAGTTACTAAACTGTTAAAACGAGACATAAGTTTTACCTTTTATTCATATGACAATAATTTTATTAATTAATTTAATATTATAATTGCTGGCAATAAGGCTCTTTTATTGCCAAATCTTTAATAAATGAGTCATAAGAAAAAAATAAGTTAATTATCAAATCTTTGATAGCCCTCGAGACCATAGCCAAGTGCATAATTGGCTCTCCAAAGGATTTGAGTTTGACACCCCTGGTCTAAGTCTTTGTACAATATTTACGAGAGAAAACCCAGATTCCATCTTTTTCTGTAGACCTTCATACTAAACTTTCCCATTCGCGTTCTTTATCAACTTTGACATTATCATATCTCTCCCTCCCCCTCCCCCCCCCCCACCAAAAAAAAAGTTCAGTGACGCTGAATCTAAGCCTGGGCTTGAGAACGACAAGAACAGTGGCGGAAGCTGAAAGCTGCTTAAAAATGCCTGACACCGATTCTGCTTTGGATTTAGGTCAGACAGGATCCATACAGTATGGATCCTGGGTCAGACTGACATGTGCTGCGCATTCGGGAAAGTTACTACCGGCTTCCTTTTTCCTCTATGCCTCTAATGGTTGGAATATAGTACATCTTAGCTTTGCGATACTGCAAAAAATATAACGTCTTCAGCAGTTCATCATTAGTGGACAGAACATTCAAACAGGATAATGAAAACTCTTTATTATTCTACAAATCGAGACCAACCGAAGGACTATTCATGATGCATTACCTTTATCAATATGTTTCCGTTTACCAGGGATTCATTTATTAAAACAATGCCTAATTTTGCTCTTGGTCTTTTTACCGCAAGACTTCAAGAAAAAGAATGAAATTTTCGAAATGTTTCTTATTTTATGGAATCAGCGAATGTTTCATTTCGTAAGGAATTCTCAACATGGTCGCATTCCAGGCAGTTTTGTACTAAATATTTCCTCTTACTTTACATTACAGAGATATTTATCGAGTCATGCAGCCAGTCAATTATTTGTTAAATAAATTTTACATGGCACCAGTTGCAGTTCTCATTGTGTGATACGAAAAAAACGATCAAAGGTGGAAGACAGAATCTAAAATAGTGAAGACCTCTACGAGAAACTCCCAACCACTTTTGCCCTCAAAGCCATCCCTGGTGTTCTCCCACCATGTAAAATGCTGTGAGTATTTTACATGAAGTTTTCATAGATTGTTCTTGAAACGTTCGAGTGACTGAAGAGCCTTATAATTTTTATGTACTTTCGATCTTTTCTTCTAAATTTAGCGCATTTTTGTCTTCTATTATTATTCACTTAGGGGAAGCGTTATTTATTTCTGTTCTTTCCCTTCAACTTATGAAAGAGCTTTGGAAATAGTAAAGGGACGAATTATTAGACAGAAAGAGATATACGAAATGACAGTTCTGTACTTTGCGCTCATCAGGAAACATGCACACGTTAAATACAAGGAATAACTTCATAGTTGTTCCATCATATTAAAGAATCTACACACACACACACACACATAAACACACACACACACACACACACAACACACACACACATATATATATATATATATATATATATATATATATATATATATATCCATTATATATAAATTTAAATGAGGGAAAGCTCTTCCACGCAAACTCAAACTCACCCTTCAGGAATAAGAGTTAGTATAAAATAATTAGCGGAATATTGTACATTTGTTTAATAATCTTAAGTTTTTTAATCTCAACCGTAAACTGTGGGTAAAATCGGACCTATTCTAACTACTCTCACCACAATTCTCTTTGGGTAAATCCTGAATCTGTTTTCCTTGTCCAATTGACAGCCCCAAGACTTTGATTTCAGGTGATGTCCTTCTGAGATGCTAATCCGCCCTGGGGCAGAACTCTGTTTACCTGTCTTCATCTATACTTCCATTCTTCTGATATGTGTGTTTTCTATTGTAAATGTAACTAATGAAGTGAAATCGAAGAGTTTACCTGATAACTTCCTCTTCTGAAGGAGACCCTCAGCCAAAATCGTAGTATACGATTTTACTTGAATCCATTATTCAAGTCAGATTTCACCTTCCCAAGCTAAGTTACCTTAGCCTTCAACGTAGAACTATACAACATATATATGCGTATATATATCCTTAAATACACGGTAGAAGGCGGTGAAACTGAGACTTTGAACAAGTACTTTTGTAGTTTATTTTCTACATTCTCAAAGTTCACCACTGAATCCACGAGAGGTTGACAAGACTTATTTATACAAAGAGAGGGCGTGTTTGTTAATGTTACAGTTTGCTAATGTTATCAGACAGTTCTTCAAGCAAAAAAGACATGGAATGAGGATCAAGCAGCAGTAGTATTCAGTGGAGCTTTCCAGTAGCAGCCAAAAGCAATACTTATGTATAGTTGCAACAACCATCAGGATTCAATGACCTTCCTTTTGTGAATAATACTTTTGAAGATAAACAGGAAAGGAAAGTAATACAGCTAATGATTTTATCGAAATGTGATACCTCCTGAGGATATTATTTAACAGAGAATAGATAATACTGATAAGAAATTCATTAGATCATAAAATATTGGAAATTATTTTCATTGTAACGTCAACAGTCAAGGTAAAAATACCCTGCTAGCAAACTGATTTCCATTTATGTCAAGGAACGCATTTTATTAATGATTCATACCATTAATTCAAGGTGAGATGCTTCATATACAATCTTATTACAAAGTCTGCCTTATAGGGACTTCTTCTGATGAATCAGATTTGCATAAATCATTTGAACCGGGATACGTGAAGCCATACGTGTGCAAAAATATCAGGACACTTTTTACAAGATCCTCTGCTTATTAATTCGGTTCTTTTATGTTTTACTGGACTACAAGTATTCACATTTTCTGGTGTGCACCAGTTTTCAACTTCCATTAAAAATATGAATAGTTGGTTTTGTTTATCCATCTTTTAGAAAGTAAATAGAATAATGAATAAATAAAGAACAGCTACAGAAATAAATAATAACCATTTCTCTGATCTAACCCTTTTACTCCGTCATCCTCCTCCCCTCCCTCTGTCTATGAAAATGAGGTTTTTCAGTGGCTTGAGAGGCATCACAGCTTTCCACGACAGGTATTCGAGAAACGTGACTATGCACCCACGATATGCGATGTTGAATTGGTAGCGACTGTGATGCCATAGCCTTGTCTTAACCCTCCGCGGATATGCAAAACTGTCTCGGATCTCACAGACGAGGGTAAAGATCAAAGGAATCCTGTATCGACAGTCTCGTGATATGGCATTGGGAATATACCATATGAGATGACGAGAAAATATTGAAATAAATTCTCGAGTCTACAATTCTTTTGATTCTTCCAACCTTAGATTACTTTTCATTTAGACAAGTTTGTGTTGTTATTTTATTCTAACTGCCTGTCTAAAGGTTATTAACATGATTTTATCCGTACCGAGCAAAGGCGATAACTAGAAATGAAAAGTTTAGTAGAACACACCGAGAATATCAATGACCTAATACCCTCAGTAGCTTGTTTTTTGTACATATAAATAACAAAGCAAGAAAAACTTTGCACCCAAGAAGAAAGCAAAGCTAAGTGTCTGGTAAACTAAGCCTTCCTTCAGACGCTTTTGATGCCTCAGAGACATCAAAAGTCGTAACTGAGTCACAGAAAGATTCCTCAGAAATTCCATCGGAAAGATGACAGAGACCTCAACGGAACCTCATCACTCAGAAGCCATCTGATTGCAACTCCACATAAGATTCTCTACCTTTTGTTTTTTTTTATCATCTTAACATTGAAAGGGGCCCTCGCATGTGTCAAAAGTAATACAAACATTTCCTCCTTTAACACCATCATTTTGAGTTACTTATTGAAATAAACGACTCAAACTGAAATCTAAATTAATTGAGCATATTTTTTCTAAAAAAAAAAAAAAAACGCTAAAAAACTCAAACGAATCTTTGAAAAACTACGATTGTCAGGGTTTCTGGTTGTTATTATCTAATTAAAACTCGTTTTAGTAAGCAGTTACTTCAGGCTGACTGTTCTCTGCAATTTGCCCTAGAAGCAGCTATATACGAAAAATGTCAAAAAACGTTCAACACATGTTGAAATGAATGATGTCATGTACCTTGTACCGAAGACGTTTCTGTTTTCCTTGACAATTCCTGTCATCACATCAGTAAAAATGTGGATATTTTATGAAATTTGTGTGGACGTCGAAACTGAAAACACACTGCAGAATATCCTATGCTTTGTCGTTTAACCTAACACCCACCCCCCCTTTTTTTTTTCTTTTTTACCTTTGGTGGTATTTCTTATTCAGAGGTCCACTTGCTCTTAAATTGCTCATCCTACCATGGAAACCGAACCCTGGCCCCGTCGCTTACTAAATCAAAATTGTTTAAGTAGCAGGTATCAAAGATGAAACATATACCTGAAGGGATAAAGTTTCACAGACTATTCCAGTTGCACAAAGGATACATCACACTGACCTTTTTTACTTAACACGAACATATTACGCGTAAATCTCTAGTAAGAATAGAAATAAAAATCTTCAGAGGCCGAGAGGGAAACAAAACAAGCAAGCTCCGGTTCAGACAGGGAAGGCAAACAACAATTCCACTTCCTGGACGATGCTGGAGACTTCAAAGTGATCAACACTAGAGTCTGGGGAAGGAAACGGGGACTGAAAAGTAATTTAATTTTATCCCGTCTCTTTATGTAAACTAATTTTCGGGTTTTCCTGTCTCTCTGTTCTGTAGTTCTTTTTTCTCTTCCACGGAAAAGTATAACCAGCTTAATCTGCCTTTTGTTAGCAAGAGTTTAGAATTACGAGAGACCGAAAAAATCATTTCCTATTTTTTCTGTGCTCAGGTCCTCTAAAGAAATCCTAATAAAACACTATTTTTTAAGCTACGGTAGGCCCCTTCGAAAGGAGCTGTATATTTTAAGGCTAGGTATACAGACACACGGATGTTTTCAATGAAGTATAACTCATAAAATTCAGGCGTTTGTCTGAGAAAAGGGAAAAGAGTTAAAAAGCTGTTGCCTTATGCAAAACAACTAATCTTAAATTTGACGAGCTCGAATATATCTACCGATGGTATATATATATATATATATATATATATATATATAATATATATATATATATATATATCTATATATATATATAGTATTTTTTTTTTTTTTTGAAGAAAGAAATGTGAAGAAATATACTTCATTGAAATTAGAATATTGCTAGAATTTACACTAAATAAATATCAAGAGATGGCGACAACGAAATTACGTAACTTACGATTATGATCAGTAATACGTTAAAGAAAACATAGTTTTCTAAAGAAGAAATACATTATTTAACAACTGTCTCCAGAGAGGTGTCCAGAATTAGAAAAATAGTAATTTTACTAACAGGGAACAAGCAAAGGAGCTAAAGAGCTGAAGTATAGTTGACAAAAGTGAAAATGAACTGAAGGTTAAGGAAATGGAGTTGAACGAGTTCCCCTGACAGATTCACAGATGCTACTTAATGAGCGCTTGACAGAAACAGAGGAGGTGTGAAGAGAGCTGCCATTCTGCTACAGAGGAAAACAAGAGGAGAGGGAGAATCAGGAGTTACGGCCAGAATAATAGAAATCATCGTTGGACGAGTCATAGTCTCACTAGGATAACTGAGACAAATCTATAATCGATTACTCGTTCACAGTGAAGTTAATTCATTAAATAGAGTTAATTGTATGTGACTTGAGTTTACAAGGTGAAATAAATCATTTGGTATCTTAAGCTGGCAATGAAAAAAGACCAGAATAAGTAAAATTTTTCTATGGTATTGAAAAAAAGCCAAGGAACAATTGATATATATTTATCGGTATTACTATTTACTTTAGGAAATTATTTTTCTCTATCTCAATTGCAATCCAAAGAATTGATCAGACGAAAACGAAAGAACGAAGACAGAATCTAATGCCACGAAAAGAGGTATCATAAATTCATGAATTTTCCTTCTGTTGATTCTCGGCAAATGCCATAAATCTGGCTACCAAGGTTTTCTCTCCCTTGTCAGTATCAGAGGGAACCCATCTAAGGTGCGAAAGATAAACTAATGTTGCAAGACATTATTCATTTTGTTGCCGCTTGTACATTGCTAGAAACGTACCCGACTTCTCAGTGTAACGTCAGAAAAATGATAATAACAATAATTACACCGTATGATATAGAATATGATAAAAATATCAGATGAGATTATTTCTTTACTGATAAAATGTAATAAATAGGAAGATTACATTCCCAGAATTAAGTGGCAAAGAACATTCTGCTTCACTTAACTGCTGTCGGTTACATCGCAACCACTCACCATAAACAACAAAATGACTTCATTTGTGATTAAAAACTAACCGTTCGCCGACGCTTTATTGCGCTGTATGTTTCTTCCGAATGACTTGATGCACAGACGGCCGACACATATATACAGCATTGGTGTGATTTAGTTTAATGATTAGTGAAATTAAACTAATGAGCTTTCGTATTTTAAAAACAATGGCGTCGGGGTTTTGCATTTACAATTTGTTAACAATCAGATACAACAAATCAAGTTCACATATGAGAAGGAATCAGAGCGCAAATGACCTTTTTGGATGTCCCAGCGTTTTACAAACTAAACACAAAGAAGTGACGACTAATGCAGAATTATAAGTTCATTTTTATTCTTATTATCACAGCATTCACATAAAGAAAAGCATCTTTGTCAACATGGTTGTCAGGGCTCTCAAAGTTTGAGATGAAATTTCCTATATTCGAAATACCTTTAGTAAGGTGAGTTGCCCTGCCCATTATATTGAAGATTCTTTGTCTAGGCTAAGAAAACGTTTTCCAACCGTAACACAAACAGATTGATCATAACAAGAGATGCATAATGTTTCCATATCATGAAAATTTAAAATCAACAGTCCAGTTAATCGATAGTTAGTTCATGTTGAAGTAGCTTTTACATATGAAAATCAATCAAATCCGAATTCAGCAAGAATAATAGCCGCAGAATTGGTAGCGATAGTAACGCCAATGGAAAAAATAGGAGTACATATCCCATAAAATGCAAGTTCTGTGATTTATTTTATTTTGAGGAGACAGGTAGGGGAAGGACATGAGATTGCAGGAACATAAAAGGGACTTTGCTCCAAACAGCACTATTCCTACAGAACAGTTTTAGACTCGATTCGTCAATGTGTCTTATCCACAATATTTTTCATTCAACATGAAGGGCTATAAACAAAAGTTGGCGTAGCCATGGGTTTACCCTTATCCCTCATACTTGCAATTTGTGCATGGAATTTATAGAAATTGAAATCCTCTCCACATGTGATCAAATCTAAAACCACTCATTTTGGTAAGATATGTAGAATATGTCTTCGTAATTTTCCAAGGTAATCAAATAGACTTTGAGCAGTTTTTGAGACATGTCCATAGCTTATTACCTTCCATGCACTTTACAATGGAATATGAAGTGGAAAATAAGCTGCCCTCTCTGGATGTTTTTGGTATACCATGACCCTATTGCATTTAGTTTTAAATTTAGTTTACAAAAAAGGTACTAATGCTGAAGCTTATCTCCACTTCTGTTCTTTCTTAATAATGAAGTAAAGCAAAATATAGAGATAAATCTTATTCTAAAAGCCTTGGAAAATATGTGATCCTGAATATATCGATAACGAATTTCATCATATAAAAAAAGTTTTATTTGGAAAATTATGCTATCCAGAAAATTTCATAAATCATGCTTTCACTAAAGCCAAAAGGATTTTCTACATAAAAAGTAAATATGAATATAAAATGAATTAAAAAGTAACTAACCTTACCATTTAATCCTTATTAGGAAAACAGTTAATGTCATTTTAAAAAAAGAATATAATAGGGAAAGCTTGCATATTAATAACACCAATAATCTAGCCACCTCTGATACTGCCACTGGCTCATCTTCTTTCGTTCAGGTAACAGGGACACACCCAGTGCCCCTTGCTGCAGGCGCCCAAGCTGCTGTGGCCAACAGTCCAAGTGATTCAACAGCTGAACCGCCACTTCGAAGATATTGGCGATTAGCTTGTTTGCCGTTGGAGAATGAGGGGACAACGTGAAGAGTCAACTACCCGTCTTCAAACAACCTACTTATAAACTAGTCAAAAAACAAGATTTTGTATAGTCACTGTGTGTAATTATAGTCAGATTGACAAGGAGGACCGTGCAGGTCATCGAATGCTTTCTGCTTTGTATTTTAAATAACAAAATCAACAGACATACTATTGTGGATTTACTCTTCCATTATTATTATTATTATTATTATTATTTTATTATTATTATTATTATTATTATTATTATTATTATTATTATTATTTTTATTATTATGATAAATTTCTCTACCACTTTCCCCCCAATATCTATAGAATCACCTCCCACAACGGCTTGTGTGCATTAAAATCGCTTAGAACGCATGAATGGAGATGGTAATTGATTTAACAATGACTGAATGTCAGCCACTGAAAAAGCAGATCTAGGAGGAAAGTATATGGAACAGACAGTAATCTGCTTGTCTAAAATTACCTTTAGTGAAGCCCCTGTCAAATTTGTTTAAGTAAAGGGTACTTGAGTGTATTCCAAAGATTTACTCCACAATAATAGTAGCTTCCCCACGTGCATGGGCACCGGCCAGGAGGACCCGAGGGAACATCTCATAGTTAACCCTAGGATTAAAAAACTCTGGGCCTAATTTGGTTTCTTGCAGTCATACTATACTAGGATTCCTCTTCTTAACAAGGCTTTTAGCTCTTCTGCACGTGTACGCAGTCCTTTTTAAATTCCATTACAGGTTTTCAAAAGATGCCATTAAAGGGATCTTTTTAGTTGGCTGACCAAATGAAGAATATGAAGCTCTTGAAAGAGAAAAGCTTGCCTGATGGATATTTGGTCATACTAGTCTTTCTTGGTGGTCTATTCAACCTCTCAGAGGAGGAAGACTTTTTTGATGGCATAATTTTACATTTTCCTTGCCTTGTTTGGGCAGGTTACAGAGGAGATGTGAATGGGTACGTAAGCTTTTTAGAACTTACCATTTCATATTAACATGATGTACCTCTGCAATATGAGATACTGAAACCGGCAATCTCTCTTGTGGAGGATTCCCTAAATCTGGGAGAGAGATTGCCTGGGATGCCTCTAAGATGACGCAAGGAAGGTTCTGAAGAAGTCTGAACTGCCCCTAAAGAGTGAGTTTGAGAAGCTCCTCAGAGGAAGCTTCTGGAGCTTGAAGTATTTCAAACTCTGAATCAGAAGCTGATTCTTTCGAGGGCTGGAGCTCCTTTGCCTAGGCTGAGGAGCTAGATTACTTATAGAAGGATGAGATTCCTTCCTTGGTGGTGGTTGTATGGGAGGGAACTAATTACTATACAGCTTCACCATATCACTATGTTTAGTTGTCCTAGCTAAGAGTTACTTTGCATATCCACACTTACGTGCTCTGCATGGGATTTAGGCAAAGCTTCCTGTTCATCCTTCTAAGATTCACAATTCTTATCAGGGACTATGTTCTTCTTACAGTTTAATACAATTCAACTGTCTTGAACACTCATCATGCTCTGGGAGACAGCATGTGCCACAGAGCTTAGGTCTTATACATGCATGCTACAAAGTGTTCAATTATTTTGTTATCATGGTTTTTGGAGTAATATAAGGGGACGTTTTTATTAATGAACACAAGATAGTCTTCCTAGACTCCTTAAATTCAGAGTAGGCAACCAAAGCCTCTTTATAATTTAAAAAGTTATCCAAACCTGCCAGGAATGAAGTGTCTGCCAATTTTATTCCTATTTTCTTAATAGCTCCATATTTGCTAAATTCCTCATTTATTATTTCGTATCTCATATCTAAGGAAGAGACTCAATGAATAAGGTAGATTTATCTTCCTCAGGCTCAATACTTGGGCAAATAAATGGTTCCTGAGTTACCACCATTCTTTTTTTTTTCATTGTTTTTTCTTTTTTTTTTTTTTTTTTTGCATTTTTTAGCAGATTCCAAAGCAGATGCCTCATGTCTCGAATTCGATCCAAGGTCATCAACATTTGGCCCGGTTTGGCAAGTTTCACTTGTTAAGGACGCTTTCTGCTTTTTGTCCCTGGTTTTGGTCATTTTCAATTGTTTAGTGTTTGTTTCGTTTATTTGACCCCAGTATGGCCTCTTTCACTTTTCAAGGGGTGGTTTCAGCTTTTGAGCCCTGGTTTGGCCGGTTTCACTTGTTAAGGCTAGTTTTCGGCTATTTGGAGGATTTTCAGTCTCCCAAATGGGTGCTGAGGTCTTCATCTGTGCCAAAACAATATCATGAGAGGGTCCGGGGGAATTCGAGTCTTTATTGATACAACTCATAAAGATCGAATAGAGAGGAAAAAAAAAAAGTAAACCTGAAAAACCTAACAAAGATATCATCAGTCTTTCCTGGAGCTTGATCCACCATTAATGGCACAAATGAGAACCGACTCCCGAATGTCCACGCCCCTACCCTACCCCACAGGGGATGGCACACCATGATTAGAGTGGCCCAAGTGTAAGCCAAACCCGCTTGATAGGACTAAGAGTATTCTAGAATACAATCATCCCCATCCTATTCATCTTAAAGGCAAACCGGAAAGAATGCCGAGAGTCCTATCCCCAGAACCAGACCCCCTGGAATCCATGGTCAAGGCCTGAAGAATAGTTCCTCCGTTGAGCTATCAATCTGATGCCTCTCAGGTCCGAACATCATCGATTAGTTGATGGCCCTACCACTGTTCTCACTATTTAGCTTCGGATATCAACCCAATCCCAATTATGATATCTTTTCCTATTTGTCAAGTCCAATAAATTTTACAAAAAGTTGAATATTAAAAAAAATTAGTCCAAAACAGACTCTTGGACTTAAACCCGGGAACAATTTCCATGGGTTCAAAGAGCCCCCTCACCACGTCAAGGTGGTTTCACTTCGAGGGGGTGTATGTGTCTGTGTGTGTGTACAATTTCAGACAAATATTCGTTTGTCGTTTTATTTGCTTGCTATTCACGCGTTAATTAATTATCTCAGATAACTAAACTCAGCTGTTCAATAGCTTCTTGGCAAATCTTCCATGAAGAAACCTTGAAGAAAGGGGAATTACTAACTGTAGCTCTGACGTCAATTCATGTCACATTCCATTTGGATTACAGGTATACAAAAGCGCACACGATTCCACTGCCACTACCTACGAGGGAATAAAGGATTAACCCAATCTTTGTTTTCTTTGTGTGATAACAATAAAGTATTCATTTCAAAGAGGGCTCAGTTTAGTTGTGACCTTTCCATCAGTAACAAGAGAACGCAAGTTAATCACCGTCAAAGAAAAGATACCAGAATTAATATTGAACCGAAACTGATCTGATCTATGAGAAGCACTGAAACGCAAGTCCTTCACATAGTAATTCAATTCAGGCGGCTTTTCCAGTAGCTTCTCTCCTCATAGAATGCCTGTTCTTGCTTGATATAAAACACGCAAGCCTTTGTTCAGTAGCTAAATGATGTCAGCGTTTTCATTCTTCTAAAAGAAATCTTTCCAACCCATGAGATAAAAAGTGATAGCGGGAAAAATTTGCTATTTTCGACAGACTGGAATGTGACGCTGGAAAATCTTACGATTACAAGTGTGATCTAAGGAATATTCACTTCAATACATTTAGTGCTGAAGACAGGTAAATGATGTACTCGTAGTTGCTTTACATAATAACAGCAATGAAAGTAAACTCTTTCCATTTTGGTATCATTTGGTTTCTACTGAGAGTCGATTTCAATTTCAAGTTGATAAATTTTCATATGATATAACGAAAGCTCATTGAAACATGTAAACTTTCTATTAGTTTTAAGAGAGCAACGTATAAGTAATAATATACCAGACAAAACTTTATATCTTTTTCTTGGTTTAATCATTTTCTTGATTTATGTCAAAGTTTCTGCATTATGAAAAGAATTTCCGTTTTAGATTTAATGTTGTGTTAACTTTTAATAAAGTTACAAAAATGGGGCTTTGGAGCGACTATTTATTACAAAATTTATAAACGCTTCTTTTCTTCCTATTTTAACAGGAAATGTTCACAGAATTATTTCATTATAATAAAACTAATGCCGCATATTTTCAAACTAATAATTCATTCGCTCGTTCGTTTGCTACAGTTAGGATGCATAGTTTCAAAGAATTCATTGTTATACAGGAGTAATCTCCTCTCTCTCTCTCTCTCTCTCTCTCTCTCTCTCTCTCTCTCTCTCTCTCTAAAAAAAAAAACACAAACCAAAGATTTAGATGTTATCAAAGATATGAAGAAATTAAGTGGACTTTATTTGATAATGACTTCTCAAGGTCTACCTTAATTCTTGCTATTATTTTTCTTTTCGCTGGTCTTACAGTTCACTAGCATCATTAACACTGGAGATTGTCATTACAATCACAAGATGGACGAAGCCTCAGTCGCAGAAGAGGAGGACAAAGGCTGCCCAGAAAATAGTCTTCCCTAGAAACCTTCCATTGTGCTCAAAACAGGCGACGGCCTTTCTCAATTAGGTGCAGATTTGTCTTGTATTAGAAGTATGTACAATATTACCTTTTTTTCGGTCTCGTACCTGAACGAAAAATTCTCTGGCAATCTATTCAAATCTCTTTTTACTTGTGATATACATTACCATCTCAAAACTGAATGTTCATCACATATTGAAAGGCATCAAAATGCGCGGGAATGAAAAAGAGAAATGCAGCTGCAGAAGTTCAACATTATACTTTCGTTGTATTGACAAAGAGAGCCGTGCAAAAGTACAAAAGAGAACTCATTCAAATATAAAATAAAATGTTGGCGCCAACAGACATCAATAGCGAAATGAAAGGAATTAAAATGAAAATTGTAAAGGCATTGTGGGTAATTTCATGAAAATACAAACGAGCTGTGTTGCCGTTTATCTAAAAATGGGTTACCAAGTATTCTTCACATTCTTTCTTCACACACGCACACACACACACACACATATATATAGGTATATCGGAGTGCCATACTTGTAATTCAATTTATAAAAAATACTCAACGAAACTGAATGCAAAACCTTCATCTGTTCACACTCTTTATAAGAGAACCTACTGTCCTTCAAAATAAACTCAGCCACTAAAGCGGTGAAAAATAAACTTCCACCAAAAACTGTCTGTTTTATTCTTTCGCAGAACCAGTGACTTATCAGAATGTAACTTCAGTCTCTTGATCAACTGTAATTTAAAATGCCCGTTATATATACAGCTCCTTTCTTGCGAATATCGTCGCTCAAACTGAAGTCACTCAGAAATGAATCCGACTGGAAGACAACTGGAGTTTCCTTCAGTGCATTAACCCTTGTGTTAAAAATACCTCCCTTCATTGAGGACTTGTCCTATTAGAACGGGAATATTTATAGCATTTATGGTGGTAAAAACAACGGAGAAGAAGCAGCAACTGCTGATGAGTGAGATGTAAACTCAAGAATGTTGGTCTCTCACTGATTGTGGATATGGTAGTTCAATTAAGGGATAATTACACTTGACTTCAATGTGAAAAGTCCCAGCGCGCTGATTAATGCCTGGCCTGCCACTTTCCATTGAAGTACAGCGAGTAATTGACCACATTTTTATGAACTGGGTAGCCCCAAGTATTAGGACTGTTCGGTCCGGTCTCTACCTGAGCTTTTTTTATATACTCATATAAAAGTTGTATAATTACTTACTGTACTTTAATGGAAAGTGGCAGGTCAGGCATTAATCAACGCACCGAGCCTTAATGAAGGCAACCAGGGGGGAATAGCCTTCTTGGAAAGAATTTCAGAGTTTCAAGGGTTAATTGTGACCACAGATTGGCAGACTCAAACTGGCTGTAGGACCACACAAAACGCAGTGTGCATCGGTCCGATTACTGAGAGGTCATACAGGGATTTCTCTCCGCTAGCTTGTGTGTTTGTGTTAGTATCTTTTTGCATATTATTTGGAATGCACCTTTTGGGGAAGTAATTTTGGAAAGGGGGGAGGGGGGATCCGAATGACATTCTGGCTATGGTGAAAGGGTGCATGGGGCAAAAAAGCTGCGAACGACTGCGGTTAGACTCATTAGAAACGGAATGGCATGAGAATTGAAGCTGAAACGAATAAAACTAAGTCAGTTACTTTGTGTAATCAGTAACTCTAAAGCGTAACCGACGGAACCATTAGCTGTTTAATGAAGAGATCAGCGAATCAGAACAAAAGAGGAAAGCAGACAGACCACGAAATTCTGTGGGTAAAGTAACAGAGATAAAAGAATTATAATCGTATACTGAGAGCATTAAGGTGAGAAGTAGCTCTATCCTGGTAGGGGTTGGAGGTTAGGATTCAGTATGATTTCCAACTCATGAAACCTCATACTTTCATTTCTGAGGAAATGAGCGGTACGAAAATCCTAGGGATTATAACAACGGGGAAATAAATGGAAGAAAGAAAAAACGCCTGTGGCGGACGGCTGGTAGAACAATAACGTCAAAAGAGACGAAAGGGATTCAGAATGTGTCCCAGAAGGATTTTGGCTCAAGTGAAGCACACGAATATGGCAGACCTTATGGAATTCCACTAAATGATAAGCAAATAAATGAAAAAAAGCTAAGTTTCGGAGTAGAAACATAATTAGTGTTGTTTAAATAAAAAAAAATAAAGCTGATGACAATAGTAACTGAGAATCTCTCTCTCTCTCCTCTCTCTCTCTCTCTCTCTCTCTCGCTCTCTCTCTCCAATGTAATAGCTATCTCTCAGTTGAATGGTTGGCAATTAGTAAAAAAAAAAACACAGATATATGATGATAAGAGAGTTTTTCTACTAATGTTTTCACAATTGTAAACTCTGCCTCAATCCCAGGACCAGCTATATTATTAAATATGAAGAGGCAAAAACGCTTGACAAAATAATATTTATGAAAAAACGACATTAAAGACAAATTAGGAAAAGTAAACAAGTTCAAATCTCCTGGCCCATATGGGATTAATCCACGAGAACTGAAAGAGTAAAAGGAGAGATAGTTCCTCACCTATATAAACTCTACAGTAAAAATTGCAGCACAACGAATGGCACCTACACGGTGGACACTAGGTATCGTTTCTCCAGTTTACAAAAAAGTTCCAAGAGAAGAACCAGGAAATTATAGACCAATCTGTCTAAAGTCAGTCCCTTGCAAGATTTGATAAACAACCTGTTGTTAAATAGTCAACACGGCCTCAGACAAAACGGTTCCTGCCTATCAAACCAAACTCTTCGAGGTTTTTTTTCATAATTTGCCTGGTATTTACGACAGTAGTATTGCAATACATATATCCTCTACTTAGAATTTCAAGGCCTTTGACAAAGTTCCACACAGGAAACTAATGACAAAAGTTAAGAGTTTTAGGAATTGCAGGAGAAATAGCAGAGTGGATCAAAGACTGACTAACTAAAAGAAAACAGAAGTCATAAAAACGGTGAATAATCAGAATGGGCAAATGTGACAAGCAGAGTTCAGCACGGTTCTGATCTTGTCTTACTTTTGATTTTGAATTACATAAAAGACATTGATAATGGCTTAACTAGCAGAATAGCCAAATTTGCAGATAACACCAACCTAAATATAAATGCAGCAGACCCAATACAGATGAAATGACCTAAGAAAAATCGGAGAGTGGCCAAAAGATGGCAGATGCCTTTGAAATTGGATAAGCGTAGTGTTACAAATAATATGCCAACTACATACTGCTTGGGAATGACATATATAGTGTAGAACAAGAAGAGGACCATGGAGTCATTATTCCCAAGGACTTGAAATCCACAAAACAGTGAATAAAATCTGAAAATAAAGCACAGAAACTAGTGGAATACATAAAGAGGCAGTTCAAATACAGAAACGAGGAAATGGTGCTGCAGCTCTACACATCAATAGTTATACCTCCTCTTCAATATGCAGTACAGATTTGGTCAACAACACTAAGAAAGGCCATAAATAGATTAGCAGGGGCACAAGCAAGAGCCACAGAGTAAATTTCATCCAACAGGCAAACTGGTTACCAAAGACGACCAGACAGCGTGAACATGCATGACTTTAAAACACGACGATTGCGAGGACAGCTATTAGTAACATTCAAAATACTGAAAGACAAAACAAAAGTAGACGAAAACCACACCACAAGAAATAATATGTGGGAAGTTTTTTACATATATGCCACCAGAAATTGTAAACTGCAACAGTGTGGAAAAGTTTAAAAGAAAGCTAAACAAAATCATTAGGATACTATGAATGAATACTAAATTTGCGACAGATAAGCTGGACATGATATCTTCTCGGATGGAATAACAGTCTTTAGGACATCCTAATCCTTATAACTCTCTCTCTCTCTAACTCTAATCTCTCTCTCTCTCTCTCTCTCTCTCTCTCTATATAGCTACCCATAATTTTTACCGTTCATAATTTTTCAAATATCCCCCTACTGCTTACGCACAGCAATGATGGAAAACACTCGAAAGAGGAGCGAGAGGATTGTCCAGAGGTTCAAGATTTTGGAAAAGAAAAAATCTCGACAAAACGAAGATTTTTATCAGCAATATTATTATTGTTATTATTATTATTATTGTTGTTGTTGTTATTTTGTTTTTGTGCTTTATCACAGTCCTCCAATTCGACTGGGTGGCATTTATAGTGTGGGGTACCGGGTTGCATCCTGCCTCCTTAAGAGTCCATCACTCTTCTTACTATGTGCGCCGTTTCTAGGATCACACTCTTCTGCATGAGTCCTGGAGCTACTTCAGCCTCTAGTTCTTCCAGCTTCTTTTTCAGGATCTTGAGATCGTGCCTAGTGTTCCTATGATTATGGGCACAATTTCCACTGGCATATCCATACCATTCTTATTTTTATTTTCAGGTCTTGATACTTATCCATTTTTTCCCTCTCTCTTCAACTCTAGTGTCCTATGGTATTGCGACATCAATGAGTGATACTTTCTTCTTGATTTTGTCAATCAACGTCACGTCTGGTCTGTTTGCACGTATCACCCTATCTGTTCTGATACCATAGTCCAGAGGATCTTTGCCTCATCGTTTTCTATCACTCCCTTCAGGTTGGTGCTCATACCACTTATTACTGCAAGGTAGCTGATGTTTTCTTGCACAGGCTCCAGTGGAGGGCTTTTGCTACTGAATCATACCTCTTTTTGCACTGGTTCTGTGCAAGTGCCGGACATTCATTTGCTATGTGGTTTATGGTCTCATTTTTCGTATTGCACTTCCTAAATATATGGGAGAGATGTTATTTCCATCTATCATTCGTTTGGATATATCTGGTTCTTAGGGCCTGATCTTGTGCCGCTGTTATCATTCCTTCAGTTTCCTTCTTGAGCTCTCCCTCTGTAACCATTGCCATGTGTCATCGCTGGCTAGTTCTTCATCTGTCTCATGTGTTGTCCGTGCATTGGTTTGTTGTGCCATTCCTCTCTGTTCTGTTTGTCATTCTCCTGTCTGTGTATTTCTGGGTCTTCGTCTACTTTTATCAGTCGTTCTTCCCATTCACTCTTGAGCCACTCGCCTTCACTGGTTTTCAGATATTGCCCCAGTGCTCTGTTCTCGATGTTGACGCAGTCCTCTATGCTTGGTGCTTAGTAGTCCTCTCCCTCCTTCCTTTCGTGTTATGTATACTAGTCTGTCCATATTTGCTCTTGGGTGTAGTGCTTTCTTTATTGTCATATGTTTCCTGGTTTTTCTGATCTATGCTGCGGAGTTCTGCCTTCGTCCATTCCACTATTCCTGCGCTGTATCTGATACTGGCACTGCCCAAGTGTTTCTGGCTTTTATCATATTATTATTATTATTATTATTATTATTATTATATTATTTTATTATTATTATTATTATTTAGATGATGAACCTTATTCATATAGAACAAGCCTACAGGGGCCACTGATTTGAAATTCAAACCTCCAAAGAATATGGTGTTCATTCGAAAGAAGTGCCAGAAGGTAAAAGGAAATTCAGAAAGAGATCGAGTACTGGAAAAAACAGCACAAATAAACAGATGGATAAATTTTAAAGTTAAGTAAATATTAAAATACAGGAGAACGCTTAGGTAGTCATATGCATTTCACCTTCGCTTGAACTTTTGAGGTTCCAGTTGCGCGACATCCTCAGGGAGGCTGTTCCATAGTCCAGTGGTGTGAGGGACAAAGGACCTCCGACAGCGAGGCTCAGTTACTGCATGTTAGAGCTGCTGTTCAGTGATCTGGTTACTCTCGGCAGGAGAAGGGGAACTGGGATCAATTGTGGATGTGAAAGAGTTCTGTTAAAATACAACTTCTGAAAAATTGATAAACGAGACACCAACTGCTAATACTGCCTATTTAGAGAAGTAGGTGGTCGTGCTGGACTATCCAGAGTTTTTAGGTGACCATTTTAAAAACCTTAGTTTTTTGGGTGGCCATTAAAAAAAAATCTTAGCTTTTTGGTAGCCATTTATAAAGATTTAGTTTTTGGGTGGCCATTTTAAAAATCTTAGTTTTTTAGGATGGCCATTATAAAAAATTTTAGTTTTTGGGTGGCCATTTTGAAAAAATCTTAGTTTTTAGGTGGCCATTTATAAAATTCTTAGTTTTTGGGTGGCCATTTATAAAATTCTTAGTTTTTAGGTGGCCATTTATAAAAATCTTAGTTTTTAGGTGGCCATTTATAAAATTCTTAGTTTTGGGTGGCCATTTTTAAAATCTTAGTTTTCTGTTTCTCTTTGTTTTAAGTACAAAAACCGCATCTTTAATCAGACAATCAGCATGAGGCAGTATTTATGAAGGAAAAATGGTCATGAACACCAGGGCAAAGATAGGCAAATATCGAGAGGTGAATTTATTTATTTATTTCTATGTAAACTTAAAACGTCATTTTAACCCAACCTAAACACAGGGAAACTGATTAGATTCTCGTCTAAAAACAAAACAGTTTGACAATGAGAAAAAGGGAAAAGGTTTCTGGGTTTACCGGTTGTTCTCCACCCCACATTTATGGGGGAAAAGCGATCCAGAGCTTCAGGATGAAACGGACCCCGCCCCCTCCCTCCCACTCCCCCCCAATCTCTCTCGCTCTCACCGGCAGACGCACACGAACCTCGGTCCTTAGGTTGGATCAAGAAGAATATTTATCATTATTCCTTCCAAAAGGAAAAGAAAAGAATGATTGTCTTTTCAAACTAAAGAAAGATCTCGGGGCATTGCCCTGTTCATATGGGCAAGTGTTTTTTCTGAAGTCATTTGTCCCATAGAATTGGCATCACTGATTATGGGGAAGCCTTTTATGAAGTGGCGTTCGGCACCGCACCCCCCTTCCCCTCCTAGATCATGGCGCTTGAAACCGACCATTAAAACTTTTTAACCGGAGTTCTTATCTTGCTGGGCGGCTTCTCCTGCCTTCTATCTCCTTCTCTCTCTCCAGTATAGGAAGCTACAGAACAAGTCGTCGAAATGTGTATGTGTGTGTGAGTAAAAAAAAAAAAAAAAAAAAAAAAAAAAAACAAACTTAGATTGTAAAAAGAAGTCTTCAATTAAGTAAAAAAATGACCTATTAATCAAATTATTATGAGAAGCAGTTGCTTTTTTTGTGGATTATAACTTTATTTTTTAAACCCAGGCAATGAAGAAATGGGAAGTTTTAAAGTAGAATCTACTATAAAGGTATAGTTAAGCCTATCTGATTTCCTAGAGCCTTGTATTAGATTACCTTTACAGATGCTGGTGTCTCGAGAAGGCAAAAACAACTACGAAAGAATAAGAGCAACTTGAACTTCGTCTTCTCAAAGATTTTCGTTTGACTCAACACTCAAATCAGAGGCGGCGACACCTTCGTCTTCCTCCGTCAGGTTTCAGAATCGAGAGAGAGAGAGGAGAGAGAGAGAGAGAGAGAAGGAGAGAGAGACGAGAGAGCTTTGAGAGAGAGCTTTGTGTGATATACGGTAACCCTTCCCTCTGTCTCACTCTCTGTTCGAATGCATTTTATTTTCGCTTCTAAGCCATTCATCTCCCCTCTCTATATCCCCCTACTACTCCAAGTTCTGCTTTCGTAACCTACACGTGTAATAAAGTTTCAGTAACTGAGTGCCACATGTTCCCCTTGCTCTTACTTGTTCGACTTTTATGAATGCCCACCTCAATAATCCAATGCCGTTTCCTGGTCTACTGTGAAAACTCCTAACTCCCCCGAGCTGAGACATCAACTAAATGAATTAAGTCACCAGTTGGGCCCCGTAAATTGATTTATTTTAAAATTCCCCAAAGCCACTGAATGTCATCGAATGACTAAGATGAATTCAGATTTCAAGAGGCAGGTCGGGAAAGCCACTCTTTTCCTCGATTTTCATGTGAATATAATCAACACCTCAGGCAGTATGGAGAGGCCGTAACCTGAAAAACAGTTCACAGATTCCGTAGTTTACAGCTATGCTCCGGAGAGGAATATTTAAACCTCATTCAGAAGTTGGCTGAACAGATTTCTGTCACAAATCCTTCCGTATTTAACCAAAAAGCCTAACATAAAAAGGTAGTAAACAAAAAAGTTGGTTTTGGGGCATATATATGGAAAGAAGGTGATCTCTGTTTCTGTTGTGAATGTAAACACGACAATAATTGGTTTCTATTTTTTTTCTTATTGTTAAAATTTTTCACTGTGGATTATTGCATGCGGGTTTTCTATGACAACAAAGGGAAGTGTCCACGAATATGGTGCATCAAAGAACATTATATATAATCTGACCTGGCTTTTGTAAAATTACTCGTGTATTTGCTTCTTGAAGACATGTATTGTCAAGCTCTGTGACGTACGCAGGCATTGTGATTTCTTGTTCCTTAAATCTGATTAACTGGTATCAGCAGGTTTACTGTCATGACTGAAGGTATATGCTTATTTACTTAACAGTAGCTGAAGAGCTCTGGTCTCCTAAAAGAAGTTACTAAGTCCCTGACCTAATATCTGGCTCCTATCAACCACCATAGGAATGAAAAACACTCCTGACATAAATTTAGCTTCTGTTGTCGTCCCTGTTATAACAACTCTCTCTCTCTCTCTCTCTCTCTCTCTCTCTCTCTCTCTCTCTCTCTCTTGGCGCAGATGTGAGAAATCTAATTCTCAGCTCAACATCATTTTCTCCGCCACTTGCAAACATAAAAAATCCACCTTCAGGTACTGCCGAGATTAGAAACAGTTGATGCAACGTCTTTCCTTCCTTTCATGGATGTAACACCCAAGTGGCATTAAGGCCTCCAGTCATTTTAATGGCGTCATTCATAGAGCAGGGAAATTGGTTGAAGAAAACTGTAGAAAAAAAATCGTCGGACGGGTGGATATGGAATGCTTAATGGTGTTTTCCAGCAAGAAATTTCATATTTAAGTTAAATGACGAAAAATAAAATAATTTTGAAGAGCCTACTGAAACAAACCATTTCTGGGAAAATGTGCCTCACTTGTGGCGTCGAGTTACGGAAAAATACCGAACAACAAGAAAGCCTTCCATTTGGTCGTTTGCTAATGAACTAGCTTTCTCTTAGAGTTCCGTTTCTAAGAAAGTTTCATTAAAAGTTTTTTTTTTTTTGTAGTTTGCCATTGCACAAATGAACGACTTCGATGGAAATTATTCATAAACGTTATGGAATGCTAATAAAAGTTCTTTAAGTCATTTTAGAATATCGTCAGTGACTTATGGGTAGGCTCCACTTTGGAAGGGTGCCGATCGTAAAAATATTTGCCAAATATACACTAATCAAGACAGGCTAATGAATTTATCAGGCATTATTAGCACTATAATAACGCATATTCTCTGTGAGTTTTATCATCCTACAGGGAAAATAAATGATTTTAAGAAAAAAAAAAAAGATTTTAAGAAAAAAAAATGTACTGAAGGTCATTTGGTGATCGGTGAGAAACTACAGTCTTGAATAGAAATTCGGTCTGACAGAATGTTGGTATATCCCCTTGGAGCATGCACATAAAATCATTATCAAATAAGCACGTAACAACAAAAAAAAAAGAGAGCATCAACTGAAGCGAAAGCGCAGCCGATAAATATGGAAATCGCAAATATTAAAAAAAATATTATAGTATCCCTCTAAATTGGTCGATGTCTTTTCTACGTTTTATTCTACGAGTAGTTTCATCTCAGAAAACCATTTTAGGGGTATCTAAACAAAATTTTTCAAGTTTCTTGTCCTCAGAAAAAATCGCTTTTTCGCTTTTTCTCTGGTTTGGTTTTTTCGGGAAGGGGGTGGGGGGGGGGGGGGTATTTCTTTGATTTGTCTACATAATATAATTTTTAGATGTTTTAGGCTATCAAGTGACATTAATAACTACAATCTCTCCGAAGGTTTTGTCCCTAAATCGAGGTTTGAATTTTTTCTGAATATTTCTTCCTAGCTATAGCCTTATTTTTCGGCGGGGCTTTCGCTGAACTTACCT
>NC_087202.1:147453852-147488483 GCF_015104395.2 Macrobrachium nipponense | reverse complement strand
TAATCGCAGTTTTACAGCACTTTATTCTGCTAAATTTATGCCTTGGAGTTTTGAATGTATCCGTGTATATTTATTATCCATAAATATTCGTGCTTATATTATATATATATATATATATATATATATATATATATATATATATATATATGTATATATATATATATAATATATATACATATATATATATATATAAATATATATATATATATATATATATATATATATATATACTATACTACATATATATATATATATATATATCTATATATACTATATATATATATATATCTATATATATCTATATATAGTACTGGTAATCTTCTTAGGCACGAAGATATAGTAATTCAGTTGTACCTCCACATAGGAAAATGAAAAAAGGTATATCTCAGAAAATGCCCAACAGTTTCGTCCTCCAATGGACCTCTTCTTGGAGCGTTTATTAAGGAAAGAGATAAAGTTTACAGTGCATGCGGCCAAGAAAGGCCTAAAATGTTTTTAAACATACAGTTACCAAAAAACTAGCAGTTTGAGCTACAAACTATTCAGCAGTAAAATAACAATAAAAACAAGAATAGCAGTTGAGCAAATGAAAAATACCAAGTATCTAACGAGGTAATACATCCATTTTGAAACAGCATAACTACAGTACATATTAACAAGCCTATACTATATGATAGTTAATGGATAACATTATCCAATTTGTACTGACGTTTCATGACATGTAAGATAAAGGATCTAATTTATACAAACCAGGCGATAAATTAAAATTTTTTTTTCCTTTGCTGTGAACAATGCAAGCTGTCTCTATCAAATTTCTTTCAATAAAACCTGTGCTCTTAAACAAAATCTTTGACCCGAGCCAGTCAATCGGGTGGCATTACATAAACTACTATGAACACATAAAGCATTGCTCGTATTATTTGTTCGTATATTATATTTATGATTTAAAATGCGTTTTCGAGTGTCTTCCCAGATTGTCCCATATAAAACTACCGCACTTGCATGGATCTTATATATGACTCCTTCATTGTTCTCCGGACTATTATGAATTAAAGTTTTTCCAATGGTGCTAGGATATGAAAAAAGCTGTACTAAAACCCAAAGTAACTTTAGGGGGTAGACTATAGATTCTAATGTGGGATGGTATGGGAAACATATAAATCCAGTTTTCTGTTTTCCTCCTATAATGAAAAAATAAAAGTTTTTCGTGCTACTTTAGACTGTAATCAATATCTTCCAATTTAAAATTATTTTCAATACCAACTTGATATATAAATTCTAGTTCCTCATCGATAAATTCCGGACTGCAGATATTAAGAGCTCTAAGAAACATTGATCTTAATGCTGAGAGTTTTACTTCTACTTGTGTAGGAGTAATTGCTAATAATAAGATTGTTATTAGTAGGTTTTCTGTATATTTTAAACTTGTAGCTAGAACTTACAACTGACCTCACAACTGTAACATCCAAAAATGAGATAACACCATTGTCTTCTCGTCAACCGTAAAAGTTATAGAGGGAACTAAATTATTGAGGTCTCTTAAAATCTTCTGAATGTCAATAGAAGTTTTCAGTACCGCAAATACATCGTCAACATATCTAACCCAGAAAACAATATCTGCCCATAATTGAATTAGCTATTCTAGATTCATAAAATTCCATGTAAATATTTGATAATACTGGGGACAAGCAATTACCCATCTGCATTCCAAATTTTTGTCGGTAAAATTTGCCATTAAAAATAAAACAAGTGTCAACCACGCACAGTCTGATTAGTTCTAAAATTACGTGATTAGGCAAAGACATGACATGTTTATTAGTTCGCTATTTAAAAATTCTAAGACGTCGTTGACAGGTACACAGGTGAACAGACTTTTAACATCAAAGCTTACCATTATTTCATCATCTTTTTGGAGTTTTCCCGATTATTCTGTTTACAAAATCTAAATTATTTTCAAACATGCGAATTAGATATTGTACCTACAAGTGTTGCAATAATGTAACTAAGAATTTAGAAAGTTTGTAAGACACTGAACCAATAGTACTAATTATAGGACGTAATGGTTTGTCCTTCCTTATGGGTTTTAACTGTACCATACAAATAGGGAAGTCTAGCATTTACAGTAGTAAACGTACTAACCATATATTGATTGTTCCCAAATATCTTTCTCAATCTTATATGAAACTGGGCATTTACTCGCTCACAAGGATTAGAAATCAAATGTTCATACGTATCTTGGGTCATTTAACAGAATGTTCATTTTATCAACATAGTCTCCTCGATCCAAAACAACAACAACATTAGCTTTATCTGCCCTGGTTATGTGGATATCTTTGTCTTTTCTGAGTGAGTCCAAAGCCTTATTCAGACGTTTTCGGAAAGAAGTTGTAAAAAAGTACAATGTACTGAGTAAGCACCATAACAACACCTCTGGCCAAAATTTAGTGCATTCATTATATCCGGTTTATCAGTATAGCATTTTCTCTTTGATAATAAACTGTTTGCTGATTTCCACTATATCAGGTGTTTCTCGTTGAATTATTGAATTTCAGTCCCAGTTCTAATACACACTTCTCACTTTTCACTTAAAACTTTGGACGACAGATTAAGGTAGTTGGTATTTTTCCCATATGTTTTCCAATCAGACTTCGATATGAGAAATCTTAATTTATTATCAAGCCTCCTCTTATGCACTGTGATCTGACGTCGTAGTTGATTGTAGACATAATCCCAATAACCTCGCTTGCCAGTCCATAGGAATGTGCTCTTAAAAAACTGACCACGTAGTTGTACAGACTGAGCAAAATGCTTCCATCTTTCTTTCTTCGCGTTATCGATGTGTAAATTCAAAATCAATTTGGAAAACATGATTTTGAATTTACACATCGATAACGCGAAGAAAGAAAAATGGAAGCATTTGCTCAGTCGTACAACTACGTGTCAGTTTTTAAGAGACATTCCTATGGACTGGCAAGCGAGGTTATTGGATTATGTCTACAATCAACTACGACGTCAGATCACAGTGCATAAGAGGAGGCTTGATAATAAATTAAGATTTCTCATATCGAAGTCTGATTGGAAAACATATGGGAAAAATACCAACTACCTTAATCTGTCGTCCAAAGTTTAAGTGAAAATGAGAAGTGTGTATTAGAACTGGGACTGAAATTCAATAATTCAACGAGAAAACCTGATATAGTGGAATCATCAAACAGTTTATTATCAAAGAGAAATGCTATACTGATAAACCGGATATAATGAATGCACTAAAATTTGGCCAGAGGTGTTGTGTATGGTGCTTACTCAGTACATTGTACTTTTAACTTCTTTCCGAAAACGTCTGAATAAGGCTTTGGACTCACTCAGAAAAGACAAAGATATCCACATAACCAGGGCAGATAAAGCTAATGTTGTTGTTGTTTTGGATCGAGGAGACTATGTTGATAAAATGAACATTCTGTTAAATGACCAAGATACGTATGAACATTTGATTTTCTAATCCTTGTGAGCGAGTAAATGCCCAGTTTCATAAAAGATTGAGAAAGATATTTGGGAACAATCAATATATGGTTAGTACGTGTTTACTACTGTAAATGCTAGACTTCCCTATTTGTATGGTACAGTTTCAAAACCCATAAGGAAGGACAACCATTACGTCCTATAATTAGTACTATTGGTTCAGTGTCTTACAAACTTTCTAAATTCTTAGTTACATTATTGCAACCACTTGTAGGTACAATATCTAATTCGCATGTTGAAAATAATTAGATTTTGTAACAGAATAATCGGGAAAACTCCAAAAGATGATGAAATAATGGTAAGCTTTGATGTTAAAACAAAGTCTGTTCACCTGTGTACCTGTCAACGACGTCTTAGAATTTTTTAAATAGCGAACTAAATAAACATGTCATGTCTTTGCCTAATCACGTAATTTTAGAACTAATCAGACTGTGCGTGGTTGACACTTGTTTTATTTTTAATGGCAAATTTTACCGACAAAAAATTTGGAATGCAGATGGGTAATTGCTTGTCCCCAGTATTATCAAATATTTACATGGAATTTTATGAATCTAGAATAGCTAATTCAATTATGGCAGATATTGTTTTCTGGGTTAGATATGTTGACGATGTATTTGCGGTACTGAAAACTTCTATGACATTCAGAAGATTTTAAGAGACCTCAATATTTAGTTTCCCTCTATAACTTTTACGGTTGACGAAGAAGACAATGGTGTTATCTCATTTTTGGATGTTACAGTTGTGAGGTCAGTTGTAAGTTCTAGCTACAAGTTTAAAATATACAGAAAACCTACTAATAACAATCTTATTATTAGCAATTACTCCCTCACACAAAGTAGAAGTAAAACTCTCAGCATTAAGATCAATGTTTCTTAGAGCTCTTAATATTTGCAGTCTGGAATTTATCGATGAGGAACTAGAATTTATATATCAAGTTGGTATTGAAAATAATTTTTAAAAAATTGGAAGATATGATTACAGTCTAAAGTTAGCACGAAAAACATTTTATTCATATGAGGAGAAAAACAGAAAACTGGATTTTATATGTTTCCCATACCATCCCACATTAGAATCTATAGTCTACCCCCTAAAGTTACTTGGTTTTAGTACAACTTTTTCATATCCTAGCACCATTGGAAAAACTTTAATTCATAATAGTCCGGGAGAACAATGAAGGAGTCATATATAAGATCCCATGCAAGTGCGGTAGTTTTTATATAGGACATCTGGGAAGACACTCGAAAAACAAAACGCATTTTAAATCATAAATATAATATACGAACAATATCGAGCAATGCTTTATGTGTTCATAGTAGTTTATGTAATGCACGATTGACTGGCTCGGTCAAAGATTTTGTTTGAAGCACAGGTTTATTGAAAGAAATTTGATAGAGACAGCTTGCATTGTTCACAGCAAAGGAAAAAATTTTAATTTATCGCCTGGTTTGTATAAATTAGCTCCTTTTATCTTACATGTCATGAAACGTCAGTACAAATTGGATAATGTATCCATTAACTATCATATAGTATAGGCTTGTTAATATGTACTGTATGTTATGCTGTTTCAAATGGATGTATTACCTCGTTAGATACTTTGGTATTTTTCATTTGCTCAACTGCTATTCTTGTTTTTATTGTTTATTTTACTGCTGAATAGTTTGTAGCTCAAACTGCTAGTTGGTAACTGTATGTTTAAAAACATTTTAGGCCTTTCTTGGCCGCATGCACTGTAAACTTTATCTCTTTCCTTATAACGCTCCAAGAAGAGGTCCATTGGAGGACGAAACTGTTGGGCATTTTCTGAGATATACCTTTTTTCATTTTCCTATGTGGAATACAACTGAATATATATATATATATATATATATATATATATATATATATATATATATATGTATATATATATATACATATATATATATATATATATATATATAATATATATATATATACATATACATATACATATATATATATATATATATATATATATATATATATATATATATATATATATATATATATATAATAGACCTTACCTTACAGACCTTAACATCTTGTTCAGCTTGCCCCAGGTCCCCTCAGTGTGAGGCACCTCTAATGTCTACCAGAGAGTTGCTAGTACATCTTCCGGTATATTTTGCAACTTCCAATCTTGGATGGTCTGGGATGCAGCTTAGATATTTGTCAGCTTATTCTTAAACACATCTATGCTCACTCCTGATATATTCCTCAGATGACTGGCAACGCATGAATAGACGCTGCATTATCGTGTTGTTGTGCGTAGTGGGATTAATGTCTGTGTGCTTTCCTTATTTTTCCTGGTATAGTTTTGGGCACTATCATTCTACCTCTGATTGCTCTTTCTGATATTTTTAGCTCCATGATGTTTTCAGCTATTCCTTCTATCTGTTTTCCAATGACTGATTTATCATGTAGCGTTCTTTTCTCTTTCTAGACTATATAATTTTAAGGATTGTAGTCTTTCCCAGTAGTCAAGATCCTTAACTTCTTCTATTCTAGCCGTAAAGGACCTTTGTACACTCTCTATTTGTGCAATATCCTTTTGATAGTGTGGGTACCATATCATATTGCAATATTCAAGTGGACTACGAACTATGTTTTTATAAAGCATAATCATGTGATCAGCTTTTATTATTTTGAAATGCCCGTAACAACATTCCCATTTTTGCTTTTTAGTTCGATCACTTTCCATGCATTTTTTCTTTTGCAAGACCTTTTTTCCACTTTCTGATTTTCTGGAACAAGATCCTTCTGTCTCTTGGTGTGCATGACTGATGTTTACTTTTCTTCTTCGGTATATATTTATCCACTAGTCTCTAATATTTTATATAATATCTCCGTATTTACCTTTATATCATCACTTACAAAATGTTATCCCAATCTTTTGTTTAATTCTTCATTTATTTCTGACCATTTTATATTTTTACTGTAGAAGTTTTGTATTTTCCATAACCTTCCCACTTTTTCATTCTTGCTTATCTCTGTTTTTCACTTGCTTTGGAATGGACTGTTAATTCTATGACATTATGGTCTGAAATACTTGCATTATCAATTATTATTTCTTTAACATAATTCACCTCGTTCACAAATACTAGGTCTAAAGTATTTTCATTTCTTGTTGGCAGGTGATTTATTTATTGAATGTTGTATTCCAGTAGCATATCTAATAGCTTTTTTCGAATTGCCTACTTGTATTCTGCTTTACTATTACTCTTTTTTTTATATATAAATACAACCACAATCTCCTATTCGTTCTTTTCAGTCTACGAAAGGAAAGTAAGTTTCCGGATAGGAGAATAGTCCAGTCCTTGTGATTTCTACATATATCATCCAATTTTTCTATTATTATGTCAAAACTCTTTAGTACTAGGGGGTCAATATATTACTATGTCATTAATTTTTTCAGATTTCAAATTCTACCACTTATTAGTTCACATTCTGAGTTACTATATTTCTCATATATTTTTTCCCTTGTTTTTTGTCTTTCCTTTATTGCGGTTCACCTTGATTCCTATTTTTTTCTATATGATCTATAAGTTTGGAACCCTTCTATTTGATCATCATTCCCAGTCTCTTGGGAATACCAGTTTCACTTATATTCATTATATCTATTTTCTATTCAATTTGGGTTAGTACTTCTAAGTACTCTATTTTTCTTTTTGAGTTACTTGTAACTAAACCCTGCGCATTCATCACTATGATGGTTTGCGGTTTTGTTTTCTCCTTCATTTAAAGTGGGTAATAATAAGGGTTTTTCCCATGTCTCTTTCCGTTCTGGTATGTTCTTGTTTTCTTCATTTGCAGAAATTCTGACATTAAAAAATCAACTTTCCATAATATTTTGATCTTCATCATAATTATTCATTTTTGTGTCCGAATCTGCAATTTTCTCCGTATCTGCAATATTCTCTTGCATCGTAAATACAGTATTTATCTCTTGAGCTGTATCTTGGAGCTGATGCTTGGAAATTCTTTGCTGACACACCATATCGCGGTGATGGCTTGCTTTTTTCCTTCACCTCTTATTCTTTGTTCCTCTCTTTATTTGTTTCTTTCTTATTTTGGATTTTATGATTTGATTGATTATTTGATTGATTTTGATTCATGGCTACAGGGTGCATATATTTACATTTTTGTAGAACTTACATCCTTTTCCTTCTTTTAGGTTTTTGCATATTTTTTTGGATTTGTTAGATCTCTGCAATCATCCTCATAGCCGTCTAGCTATGGTACATTTACCATAGATTTCATAGTTGTGAGATACCTTGGGATGTTTGTAGTAACATCTTTCTCCGAATCTGCAATTCCCTCTTTTCAAAAGGTTGCAGACTTTGTCTTTCTTGTCTATTTTTTCCTCTTTCCCATCAGTGTGCAGATCTGGGTAGAGCCTCTTCGGGATTTTCTTTTGAGAGAGAGAGAGAGAGAGAGAGAGAGAGAGAGAGAGAGAGAGAGAGAGAATCTGTTATGTAATTTTAGTTTTACTGTTTTCAATGTAAGGTCAGTCTCGAGCGCTTAAACAGAAATCGCTTGAACAAAACCAGGACAGGGCACGAGGCTAGCAAACTCGCTCTTTAGGTCTTTGTTAAAAGCCAGAGGGTTAAACCTTCCGCGTCACCCACTGCTGATGGTGAGTGAGCAGGTGGCAAAGGAGAAGCAAATGAAATCAGGCGGTTCTGATGCGTCTCTTTTCCCTTCCGCCATCTTCTTCTTCATAAGGTGAATGCGATGGAGATAAAAGCAATGAATCATATCTCCCCTAAGAGACTCTCCATTAACCGGCTTAAACAACTAAGCTTTTTATCGATATATCTTTCTGAAGCTTATTAATAATTTTCTGCTTAATCAAGTAGTAGGATATGTGGGATGGAACAGAACTCGATTGGATGCTAAGTTTTGTCTGAGAGTTCTTTGACATCTTTCATTTTCTCCAGAATGGACCCTGCAACATTAAGGGCGCACACACACACACACACACACACACACACAAAGCCACACCTTTGTGTGTGTGAGGGGGGGGGTGTAGTTGTGCTGACAGAATTCCATTAATTATTTCGTATCCGCGAAAGTTAAGAGATTGTTAAGGGGCCTTATTGATCATTTCCGAATAACTGCTTTCTACAAACATAATGAACGATAGACGAGAAAAAAGATGTTATTGATCGAGAAGTATTTCATTTTCATTGAATTATATGACTTCTTTTAGAGTACCAAATAGCATTCGACTTGCAGGCAAATATCCGTAAAATTGGCTAACATTGACACCGTTGACACAGGTCGAGATGAAAAAAACAAAAGGGAAAGAAAGAGATAACAACAGAGTCGCGTCGAGACCAAGGATAGCAGCCATTTTTGAGTAAGGGGAGAGGTGACAGAGATGCCTCTAAGAATTGATTATAAGAATATCAGATCACTCAGCACATCTACTTTGGACATCGTCAAAATTTTATAAGGGCATTTGTTTTGTATGACCTCAGGCTTTTAGAGGGTGTGACTTCATTGGGCGCAGTGGGCTTCAGTAAGGAAGTCTTCTTTTGTAATATATTATTTCTTCATTTTAAGGTCGTATTGCATTTACAATTTGTTATGAGCCTTGAATGAAAGCACGCGCACACACACACAACCCATATATGTGCATATATAAATTTTATATACCTATATATATATATATATATATATATATATATAGATATATATAGGGGGTATATATATATACATATATATATTGCATGGATAGGAAGAATAATTAAGCTCAACATTGGCAATTTATCAGCCTCGGGATCACCCATATCCCCATCTCTCAGGCTAAAAAGAGACAAAAATAAAATGACTAATTAAAACTTTCAATAGAGCATAGAAAATTAAAATGCCTTACAGACTGAAAAATTATATTCATAATCCAGGAAATAGATTACCTCCACCAGTCAAGTCCAAATGATGAAAGGTCAATACGCGAAAACAAGGTTAGGAAGCGAACAAGAAATGGGGGGAGGGGGGTTTGGCGGTTACTAGGCTATGTACACCCGGGTAGACGTTAAATGCCTGTTAAGCGATGGAACGATTTTTTTGATAGCCCAAGATTCTGAAATATTAAGGAGGTGCTCCTTCTGCGTCGTGGTCATTATTTAAAGTTTTTTGCTCTTTATCGGTGTTACGACCTTATTTACGGCCGTAATTTCAAGGGATCTTATATTAACACAGAATTTGCGGTCAGTTATGGAAAATGTGAGAGAGTAATGCAAATGCTATTATTATTTTACCTTTTTAACCCTTTGATCCCGGAACCTTCGGTGGACGACCTTTGGTGGCCGGAGATTGTAGGGTCTTTATTTTTTTCACTTGGGGATTCTAATGGCGCTTTCAATGCTCTCGAACACTGCGGATTTAATTGAACTATTTCATTCACCAAATTACTTACAATAAGAACAATTACCATTATATTATTAAAATCCCTAAGTATTTTGAATTTGCTCTATTCAACTTTATCTCTAGGTAGTTACTTTTGGATGAATTCCTGGGACTATGATTTTGGTTCTTTATAGACTATATATATATATATATATATATATATATATATATATATATATATATATATAAATATATATATATATATATATATATATATATATATATATATATATATATATATATATATATCTATATATACAGGAAGGTTGGGGCATCTGGAACGCCGTAGATTTAATATAAATAGGATTGAGAAAAGAAGCCCAGCGTAGCATCATACACGTATTTTTCCAAAATTTTTCGAGACTTTGGGTCTCATCATCAGGCTGTAAAATATACAAAATATACAAATTAAAAAAAGACTCAGTATTAATATTAGTAAAAATGGAATAACAATAATTTAAAACATGAACTAAAAAAAATATATATATAAAAAATAAAAAAGTGAAGAATGCTTAAGTTAGTACCTATCTCTATGGAGTTAAAAAACTGAGTGACGTTGTCTGGTTTGGAAAGGAGAACTGTGGAAGAAGTCTGACCATTTAATGGGGGCACAAGCTGTTTGATTGTTAACGACTCCAAAACAGAGAGAGAATAGTCATTGGGCGCTTGGGTGACAATGCGAAAATCCTTATATGAAAATGATGTTTTACATTTACTACAATGTTCTCGTATGTTGGAAAATTCTTTCGTTTTCAAAGTACATCCCGTACGGTGACTAACTCCGAGATGAGAATCAATTCTGACTTTGAGCAATCTTTTGGTGGCTCCCACGTATTTCTCGATCTTACATTTCGGGCAAGTAAAGCAATATACCACCAAAGACCGCATCAAAGTCGGAAGTTTATCTTTGCGGGAGAACAAAGAACCCAGAGTTTTAGGATTTTTTGCTATCAATTTAAGATTCACAGCCGGAAAAGTTTTCTGAATGACTTTTTGTATTTGCACCTTAAATGCGTTGGACTGAATGAAAGGTATAGAGGCATATATTAATAATTTAGGCACGTTCGGTACAAGCTGACGTGGCTGAAATTTATCATTTAAAAAGTTATTGACATATTTCAAGAATAAGGATGAAGGATACGAATTTTTTTTAAAAAACTGAAGTAAAAATTGGATTTCGCTATGGAAGTTATGCCATCTGGAAGATAACGTATAAGCACGGTGTAACAGCGTGGAAATACTATTTAATTTAAATGTCATGGAACAACTGCTATAGAAGTTAGTACCTTGACCTGTGAACGTCTTTTTTCTAAAGACGCTCGTATTAAAACCATTTTCTGTCCTAGTAATTAAAACATCTAAAAAAGCAAGTTGGTTGTCTTGTTAATGTAATAAATGTGTCCTGGTATTTTTGCACACATGGCTTCACGTATCCCCGTTCAAATGATTTATGCAAATCTGATTCATCAGAGGAAGCTTCTAAAAGGCAGAGTTTGTTATAAGATTGTATATGAAACATCTCACCTTGAATTAATGGTATGAATCATTAATAAAATGCGTTCATTGCCATAAATGGAAAACAGTTTGCTAGCAGGGTATTTTTACCTAGACTGTTGACGTTACAATGAAAATAATTTCCAATATTTTATGATCTAATGAATTTCTTATCAGTATTATCTATTCTCTGTTAAATAATGTCCTCAGGAGGTATCACATTTCGATAAAATCATTAGTTTTATTACTTTCCTTTCCTGTTTATCTTCAAAAGTATTATTCACAAAAGGAAGGTCATGGAACCCTGATGGTTGTTGCAACTATACATAAGTATTGCTTTTGGCTGCTACTGGAAAGCTCCACTGAATACTACTGCTGCTTGATCCTCATTCCATGTCTTTTTTGCTTGAAGAACTCTCTGATAACATTAACAAACTGTAACATTAACAAAAACGCCCTCTCTTTGTATAAATAAGTCTTGTCAACCTCTCGTGGATTCAGTGTGAACTTGAGAATGTAGAAATAAACTACAAAAGTACTTGTTCAAAGTCCCAGTTTCACCGCCTTCTACCATGTATTTAACGATATATATACGCACATATATGTTGTATAGTTCTACGTTGAATGCTAAGGTAACTTAGCTTGGGAAGGTGAAATCTGACTTCAATAATGGATCCAGGTAAAATCGTACACTAAGATTTTGGCTGAGGGTCTCCTTCAGAAAGGGAAGTTGTTAGGTTAAACACTTCTATTTCACTTCATTAGTTATATTTACAGTAGAAAACACGCATATCAGAAGAATGGAAGTATAGATGAAGACAGGTAAACAGAGTTCTGCCAAAGGCCGGATTAGCATCTGTGAAGGACATCACCTGAAATCAAAGTCTTGGGGCTGTCAATTGGACAAGCAAAACAGATTCAGAATTCACCCAAAGAGAATTGTGGTGAGAGTAGTCAGAATAGGGCCGATTTTACCCACAGTTTACGGTTGAGATGAAAAAACTTAAGATTACTAAACAATTGTACAATATTCTTATATTGTATATTACTCTTATTCTTGAAGGGTGAGATTGCGTGGAAGAGCTTTCCCTCATTGAAATTTTATATATACATATATATATATATATATATATATATATATAATAATTATATTTATATATATATAATATATATATATATATATATATATCATATATATATAGGTGTGTGTGTGTGTGTGTTTGTGTGTGTGTAGATTCTTTAATATGATGGAACAACTATGAGTTATTCCTTGTATTTAACGTGTGCATGTTTCCTAATAAGCGCAAAATAAAGAACTGTCATTTCATATCTCTCTTTCTGTCTAATAATTTGTCCCTTTACTATTTCCAAAGCTCTTTCATAGGTTGAAGGGAAAGAACAGAAATAAATAACGCTTCCCGTAAGTGAATAATAATAGAAGACAAAAATGCGTAAATTTAGAAGATAAGGTCGAAAGCACATAAAAATTATAAGGTTCTTCAGTCACTCGAACGTTTCAAGAACAATCTATGAAAACTTCATATAAAATGCACACAGCATTTTACATGGTGGGAGAAGAAGACAGGGATGGCTGAGGGTCAAATTGGTTGGGAGTTCTCGTAAAGGTCTTCACCATTTTAGATTCTGTCTTCCACCTTTGATCGTTTTTTCCGTACACACAATGAGAATTGCAACTGGTGCTATGAAAAATCGATAAATGTTTTTTGTAAAATCGTAAAATAGAGGAAATACTTAGCACAAAACTGACTGGAATGCGACTATGTTGAGAATTCCTTATGAAATGAAACTATCGTCGATTCCATAAAAATAAGAAACATATCGATTATTTCATTCTTTTTCTTGAAGTCTTGTGGTAAAAAAAAACACCAGGAGTAAAATTAGGCATTGTTTTAATAAATCAATCTCTGGTAAACGGAAACATATTGATAAAGGTAATGCATCATGAATAGTCCTTCGTTTGGTCTCGATTTGTAGAATAATAAAAGAGTTTTCATTTTAAGCAGCTTTCAGCTTCCGCCACTGTTCTTGTTGTTCTCAAGCCCAGGCTTAGATTCAGCGTCTCTGAACTTTTTTTTTTCCGGGGGAAGGGGGGGGGGGAAGATGGGGAGGGAGAGATATGATAATGTCAAAGTTGATAAAGAACGGGAATGGGAAAGTTTAGTAAAAAATGGAATCTGGGTTTTCTCTCGTAAGTATTGTACAAAGTCTTAGACCAGGGGTGTCAAACTCAAATCCTTTGGAGAGCCAATTATGCACTTGGCTATGGTCTCGAGGGTTATCAAAGATTTGATAATTACTTATTTCTTATGACTCATTTATTAAGATTTGCAATAAAAGAGCCTTATTGCCAGCAATTATAATATGAAATTAATTAATAAATTATTGTCATATGAATGAAAGGTAAATCTTATGTCTCGTTTTAACAGTTTAGTAACTTTAGTTAAATTTTCCTCAGTTCTAACAGTTATAGTAGCTCGAGTTGAAAAATCTCTTGGCACATCGCGGGCCACTTAAGACCATCCCGCTGGCCATGAGTTTGACACCCCTGTCTTAGACTGTTTCTGTTCAAAACAAGTCAGATCCTGCTGCACCTTTCGTTTCGTCAAGAGAATTTCCTCTTGACAGATCCCTTTCTTACTTAATGACATGAATACGCTTTTGAGCTGTCAGTTTTTTCGTAAATGATATACTGTTATTGCAATAAACAGATGAGTGAACTTTGTTACACAGTTTCTGAAAGCTCTTAGTGGGCGAAATAGTCGTTCTGTTGTTCAAAAACAATAGGGGATGATCAACAGTTGCGTTCACATAAATTTGTGCTTATTTACTATGAGAATCAAACGCAGAGGATATTCGTCTGAAAATACTTGCTTCAACGACATATTTGCACGACTTTTAATGAAAATCAATTATAACCGCCATAAAATCTTACTATCTGAACGTTTTGGCAGATGAGCAGTATATTTAGATTTCACTAGCAACAAGAGCTTAAGAATAATATTAATAATGAATTTTGACGCCTGGGGTCATTTTAGCCTTCTGTATTACCCGAGTTACAACGGGACGAAGATCACATAGATGGGGAAAGAGCTTTTCTTGAATCATCATATAGCAAGGTAACATAAACAACATCCTTTAATTAAAATGAAAAATAAATGTCTTAATTTCAGATAAAAGCCTGGTTATTCTTTTAGGAACAAATAAAAAAACATCCAGTAACAAAATATTTCCTAAAAATAACAGGGAAGAAGTGTATCTTTATTCAGGCACGAATTGTTAATTCATAGTTCACTAAATCTCCTACACGCAGGTTTCAGACTAATGCATTTCTGGCGGAAAGGCAAATCCTTCATGGAAAACGTAATCCCTACACAAAGGAGCTGGAAGTTTTAGAACTAAATTCTCTTCTAAAGTTGATGGATTCGTTTTGCATTACAGATCAGAGGATCCCCTGGGGGAGGAAGTTATGCCCACACGTGCGCCAAATGAATTGATTCCACCTTTCAGATTCCGTGTCTTTCCAGAACTCATTGCTGTTCAGCTCATTTTCAACATTCGATGGAAAAAAAAACGAATCGTGATTGACAATAAAGCCATTATTGCACCCTAGGAAGAGGGACAACAAAAGCATTACGTCTTACTATTAAAATCTCACTACTTTCAAACAAATGTGATAGAAGGCAGTGGAGAAGGCGCATCAGGCAACCGACCCTTTAATGTAGGGATAACGGTGGGAAAGAAGAGAAGATTTTGTGTGTGTATAATATATATATATAGATATATATATATATATATATCTATATATCCTATATTAGTATATATGAGATATATAATAATAGATATACATATATATATATAGATATATATAGCTATATAGATATAGAGATATATATAAGATATATATATATATATATATTAATGTATATGATATATATATATCTATATATCTATATATATTATATATATATATATATATAATATATAATATATATATATATATATATAGATATATATATATATATCTATATATATATATATATATATGTATATATATATAATATATGTATATATATAATAATATATATATATATATATATATACATATATATACTTATATATATATATATATATATACATATATATAATATATATATATATATATATATATATATATATATATATATATATATATATATAAAATATATATATATAAATTATAATATCTATATATATATATATAATATATATATATATATTAATATATATATATAGATAGATATAATATATATATATATATATATATATATATATATATATATATATATATATATATATGTTTGTGCATGTTTTAAAATTTTCTACAATGGAATGCGAATAGCACATCATGGATTACTAACAGTGAATTGCATCGAGAGAGGAAGGCCGGAGTGCAAAGTCTTTCGGTTTTACTTTATTTGTACCATTTTATTATATGCGAGCGTGGCATGCACATATATAATACTGGCAAGTAATCAATTTTAAAACAACTCAAAAGATGTACTATAATACATAATATGATAAAGGCAGGATCAGGTAACATAACAACAACAATACACACGCACATCGTGTGCGTATTTGTGTGTATGTTTGTGTATAAGATATCTATTTTTATAGGACAGGTGAGCAACGTCCCTTATTTAATTCTGCGTTGTTGTGCCTTGTCTACTATACGATGCGAGAGAGAGAGAGAGAGAGAGAGAGAAGAGAGAGAGAGAAAGAGAGAGAGGTGAATTTTAAAATGCATAAGTAGAAAATAATGGTTTTGTATATCCCTCTCAAGTCATACTGACAGAGTGACCTTGCACTAATTATACGGAAAGCGATAATTATCTCTCTCTCTCTCTCTCTCTCTCTCTCTCTCACACACACACACACACACACACATACACACACACACACACACACACACACACATTCAATGTAAAGATCTTCATTCAGAAACCAACAAGTGTCATACTGACTGCAATAAAAACACAGAGATTCAGCTAATATCGACCCAGATTCGTTGGTTCCTTGTATATGGTGCTGGTATAGGCCGCCGGGGTCTGCTGTACTTAGGTACCCGAACGTCCAGGAGGGGAGGGGCACCGCCAACTATAGTTCGCACGTGAAACGGAGAACGGAGCATTTCTCTGAAGTTGTAGGTCGTCTTCGCTGTCCACTGTGACGAAGGTGCCATCTATGTACATACCTGTAGTTTTGAGGAGGGCGAGGAATCTTACCGAAGACCCCTTCCTCTGCGATGCTCATGTAGAAATTGGCTAAAAGGATCCCTAAAGGGGATCCCATTGCCGCGACGTCGGTGCCTTCCAGTGAGCTCCCAGACAGGTATACAAATTCTGTAAATGATGCTTTCGTCCGCCGCGCCCTCTCGCACTGGCCCCGTGGAAAGGTATTGCGGAAGAGATTGAAAAATCAGCACAAATACTCATTGATAACAATTACTCCGATGTTGAACAACGAACCCGGGTATTTATTTATAAACAACTGGCACCGAAAGGCTTGATGAATACTGGCAATAACCATAGTAAGTCCATAAAGCTATATTATAGGATCTACATGCACCAAAAATATATAGAAGATGAGAAAGCCTTTAGAAAAATGATTTATGAAAGTGGAACCCCCTCTGCAGAAGGCGATAAGATCAACTCGATAATATATTATACAAATATGAAAACAAGCCAGTTATTACTGAAACACGACCTAGCACCTCAGAACACCTTTAAGAGAAGTAGTGTCATTTACGAATGTACATGCCCGGTGCAAAGATGCATTGATCACTACCAAGCTCTGCAAGCGTCTCTCCTGTACCTCCAGGAAGGTTCTGTTTTTAATCACTAGGCTTAAAAACATCAAAAACAGCCCGAAAGAGAAGAACTCACAAGAAACACCAAAAATCTTAGACCAGGCAACTGACCGCCGACGCCTACGGCTTCTCGAGGCACTACATATTTTGGAAAAGAGCCAAACATCAGCACAGTGAAGGAAACCGAATTTCTCCCTACCATCATTAGGACCAATTTAAGAAACCAACCTACGCCAGACACCGACGATAGAGAGAGAGAGAGAGAGAGAGAGAGAGAGAGAGAGAGAGAGAGAGAGAGGAGAGTATGTTTATACACGCATATACGCACATACATATGTATGCATGTATTTCATTGACTTACCAATGATTAATGACTTACTAATGATTAATGAAAAAACAAAAACATAGTCAGGGTTGTCGAAACCAGTTGTGTCTGGGGGATGAAAGTCTATTTTTAGCTCACAATATTTATAGAGCCTCTAAATTCAGATGGAGTTTATTAGATCTGGAATATAACCGTCTCGCCATCTTGACATTTATTCTGATCGTTCTTTGCGTTGTAGGCTTAGATCAGTGTAGATAAAACCCACTGCCTATGTTCACCTTATATAAAGCCAAAATTCGTTTTCAAAATGCAAGGGAATCCAGACTCGTGCTGAAATCCTATCGTTATGCGAGTTAGTTCAGTCAATAATGAGCGGGAGAATCTCTTCAAAAGCTTCGTCACTGGACAGATCTGGGATTTACTCCTATTTTCTCTCTTCTCTGAATCCCGCTGCTTTTTCTGTGGCCTCTCTTTCTGGACCTCATTCTCTTTAAGTTGACAATATGAGAAATTCAGTTGCTCTTGCACTCTGCAGATTCCAAAACGGAAATCCATGCATGATGTTTTCTTTTTGGCCTTTGTTTATTAATAGTTCGAAAATATTTTTTACCTAAGAAATATATATATTTTTTTAATTTGAGTCCGTTATTATCAGTCTTAAGAATGCATGGAGCTGTATGTCAAGCGTTTGTTTCACAGTAAAAAAAAAAAAAAATGACTAGAGCCCAGATATAAAGATTTCAGTTAGCAAATAGTAATGCTATGAAAAGCTTTGCTCTGTGTTACACTAGGAAATGGATCGATAACAAAAACAATTCATATGAGATACGAATTAAAGTTTCTTGTAGGCATAATACTATTTTCTGCATACTTTTTTTTTTCGTAAGCTGTTATGTACTCTTGCTTTTAATGTTAAGGAAGTATGGAATGGATCTAAATATAACACTGATAAAACATAATATGACAAAATCAACAGAAATGAATGAGAGCAACTTTTCGACCAAGTAAAGAGTCAGTTATCGGGTATTTCGGAAGGATGGGATTCTTTTACTTTGAAACAAAAGGCTCATCAGCAGCACGTCAGAACTTTCAGTTCTTTGAACATGTTCACACTACAACCGACTACTTCTCTCGCGTTTATTGGAAGCTTTGCAATGAAATACCTTCAATATCTGCTGTAATCGATAGCTTTTGTTTCTGCGTGTGATGTAGCGTTCCACTTTAAACCTGCAGTTGCTTAATTGCGCGCGGCCTATGCCGCGATAATTATATGCAGCCGATACTCATTTGTTTTCGGGTAATGGTAGTCATTACTGGGCTTATCAAACACGTCGATGAGGAGGGTTTTATATGTTAATGTGAATATCAGAAATTACTCTATCAATAAAATTTGCATAATTACCCTGAAAACGAAAAAGGGAATTATTTTGTATAAAACATTACAATGAGCTGCATCATTCGCGAAATGACTCTTAATTCTGACTAAAGCGGAAACGGCTCGGAATAAAATTTTTGAAAATCTATTGCATTTTTCTATTTTGAAATTAACTATTTCATGAGCTACAAAGATCTGACTAATTAAACGAATAATTTATTTTTATTGCATTTATGAATATTTATGGATGTGATTCACACGATAAGTCCAGAAGCCTTAATATTTTGGAATTCTATTGCATTAACAATTATGTTCTCAAACCCTTAGGGGGATATTGCCGTCAGCGCAATTCACATGGTGCACTGTAGGCAATACTGAAGGTTTTCTGCAGCGTCCCTTGGCTGCTGGATTAACACAAAACAATAAGTCTACCATAGCAACGATGGCACCATAGGAGTCATTAACAAGAAATAGAAAAAAGAAAAATGTACAAACCCGACCCAACATTAATTCATTTCGACCAGATTTTGGGGACAAATAATTGGTCAAGATTTCTTGTTCTCAAAAGAGAGAAAATATCTTCGCCTTTACTGTACCTCCGTTTATATCTTTCCTCCGTCTGTCTCTCCACCTTCTACTAACAATTGTTTCATGGTGGAACTACTTTGAGGTTTTCCTCCAGTCACACCATGAAAGCCTTGTTACTCTTAATTTCCCTTTCATTGCTGAATGACCTCATAGGTTCCAGTGCTTGGTCGTTTGGCCAAAATTGCATATTCCATTGATGTTCTCAATGAAAACGTCAAAGCTGGATCTGAGCGCTTGAGATGGAATGACATTATAGTGACGTGAACAATGAGTTGAATTATGCAGTCAGCACAATAACCTCACAGTCCCGAGAAGAGGTTTCACAAGCAATCAGCCGCCGACCTCCACAGACCAAAAGAAACATCAAGTGGAACGGATCTTTGAAGTGTTCACATCTCGCCGACTTTAGGACATTTATTTGATGGCAGAGAGAGAGAGAGAGAGAGAGAGAGAGAGAGAGAGAGAGAGGTGCTTGTTGGTCTCTCATGAGTTTCCACTTTGCTTATTGCTTTGTCTGTCCGTCGGCACTTTTCTTTTCCTCCCTCAGATCTTGAAAACTAATGTGGCTAGAGGGCTGCAAATTGGTATGTTGATCATCCACCCTCCAGTCATCAAACATACCAAATTTCATCTCTCTCGCATGTGTATCTTTATCTTATATAAGGTTAGGTTACCCAAGGATCGAGCGTCCGGACCCGCTCAAGGTGTCAACCGCTGACACATCTTCACTTGACCGCATCTGGGAAGCAACTTAGCGCTGCCCGGTTGTGTTTGAGAGTTTCATGCAGCATTGAAACGCTGTCCAGAAAACTCGATTGCACCTCATTTTGGACTTGTTTTGTGGTGTCCATAGTTGTGTGCTTTAGTTTTTATCGTTTTAGTCTTGTGTTTCCATCTCTTCTGGGCATAAAAGACTGCAGCTTTGCTTATATCCTCCTTAAGTTTCTTTGATACGAATCTTTAAGCCGAAATAAGTTTGAATTGACTGCGTTGGCGAGAGCGTTTTATGCCAAGATTCTGAACTGTTGTAGATTTGCACGAGTTTCTTCCTGGAAAAGTACGAGTTTTATCCTGAATTTCAAAGTACAGATTAGTAAGGCTGCACTTCTCGCAATTTATAGTGAAGCAGAACAAACATTTTTGTCTACTGAAATAATTTTGCTAAAACAATTTTGCCTCCTTTCATCTGACTCGAGAATGAGAATATGAAGGCATAAAGAAACTCGGCAATCGGGCACAACGTGAGTTTTTCTTAGTGACAATCAGATATGTCGCTTTGCTATGCAACTGAGAGCAAGAGCACCGAAGAGACCACCATTTTGGAAGGATATCTTATGAGAGATATATCAGTGAACAGATTCGCTGTTTTCTGGAAAAAAATAGGTCAGTAACATCATTAATTTAAGGTTTTAGTTGTATATATATATATATATATATAGTATATATATATAATTATATTTATATATATATATATATATCATAATACATATTATTTATATAATATATATATATATATATATATATAATGGGATGTATATATATATATATATATAGGTATATATATAATATATCTATATATATATATATGTATATATATATATATATATATATATATATATATATATATATATATATATAAATATATATATATATATATATATATTATATATATATATATAATATATTATATATATATATATATATATATATTATATAATATTATATACATATACATATGTGTGTGTGTCTCTGTGTATGTATGTGCATGTATGTATGTATGTGTGTGTGTATTATGTATTATATATATATATATATATATATATATATATATATATATATATATATATATATATATAGTATAATATAAAATCTACGGGTAATTTTTATCAGATACATAAGTAATGCCTTCTTCACTATATATTCCAATCATTTGCCCATGATATCCGGTAGCGGGAAACGAGCCCAGGTTATCATACCAACGACGAGGTCAAGATGTTGACCAGACACGAGAAGGATGAAATTATATTGCCTCTCTTGCATACAGATACCTGTCGTTTTCAGATATATTTATTCGAGCTGGAATAGACCCATCCTCGCCATCGTAGCCTAGTTGGCAATCGTTTTTATTACTTTCTAGGATAATTTTCATTGGGAAACGTTGAGTTCAAAGTTTTATGGATCGTGTGATAGCGAGGTATAAACCTGATTCCGTGAGACTCATCCCATGCAGGATGCCATACAACAGCGTGGTTGAATATTGGCCATTTCAATAAAAAGTTTTCCCATTCACCTTTGGTTTTCAGATGAGAGGAAAAAGAATATTTTGTCTGTCTGTCACGAAACTTTCATAATATAATCATGAACGATATTCATGAATGTTTTTCAGGTCAGCGTTAATAGACTCTGACGTTTGTTTGAGGACGTGAAAGTATTTTTGTTTTTGTCTCTTCTGTTTGGAACAGTTCTGTTGCGAAGCCATAAATCATTTCCGTAAATGGTGCATTTAATGTTTTGCAACATCTCCGAATGAATAAAGTTTTGACATTGGTTCTGTTTTCAAAAAAATACAAAAGTTATGTGCATACTCTGTATATTTCTCTCTCACACGGTTCCAGATAAACCTACTCAGTCATTTAATCTCTCTCTCTCTCTCTCTCTCTCTCTCTCTCTCTCTCTCTCTCTCTCTTGCAAGAAAGAAAAGTAGGAAATTCAGTCCCACTTCCACTTCTGTCGAGACTTATTTTGCCCTAATTTCAACAAGTTTATTTCTCCATTCAAGAAGTGAAATTCAGGTTGACTTCCAAAAAAATCTTCAGTCTGTATTGACTATTTTCGCATTACCATCATTGACTTCTGAATCCTAAAAATCCTGTCATTCTGAGGCGTCGATTCAGAACTTATGGTATGGGTGGGGTGGTGAGTGAAGCGAACCCTATCAGCTGGAGGTAGGTTGGGGGGGCGGGGCAGGAGTAAGCGACCCCGATAAATTTTCAAAAAATTTTTGCGCATTGCCAGAATTTTGAACCCATGAAGAGGTGTATTGAGATAAGAAAGCTGGGATCATTTTTCTTCTGCTGAAACTCATGAAAAATAGCGAGATCTACCCAAAATGACAACACTGCTTCTATCTCACCCTGTCTCGTGGACTCCTCACAAGGTAGAAGCGCGATCAAGACTTTGGTCGTTTCAACCAGAAGCCCCACCCCTCCTCCCGTCTCCAGCCCAAAACACACACACACACACACACCAAAAACGACGCCCCAGTTATCAATGCATAAAAAGAGGGTAATCATCTCTGGTTGACTACCAGAACCTAACACATCTTTAATGGGTACTCACCTGTTTCTGCTGATATCATCGCACAGTTCATTTTGGTCTCTTTGACCTTATGTAGGAGGCATCACAGTGACATAAATATTACTTACGAACTTCTGCCTCCTCAAACTGATCCTAATTCACTTCAGTATTTGAAAATGACGAATTTTTTGAAGGTCAAATTTCAGAGAGAAAAGAACCGTTATCAGCGTATAATTATGAAAGATTCTGGTCGCTGCTAAGGTCGTTAGAGACTACCATCTTGTGGCACCGAAAGAAAAATTCTTTTCGAAATGCTTACTCTCAACTGGGCGCAGAAAATAATCGCCTGGGCACACTGTATATGTCACTAAAGCATGAGAACAAAGCGTCTAAAGTAACGCTAATTTGCCTTCAGTATTGTGATAAATAATTCAACAATGGTCTCTGTCTCTTTTGGTGACCCCATTTTGTGTTCCTCTCGGTGAATTCCTCGTATGTTCTTTGGTTTTCTTTGCCCATTTCTTGGTACGTAAACGTTGTTCCTTTTATACATCTCCCTTTAACCTCACAGACATGAAGCAAACATTTTAGTGACTAATATATATATATATATATATATATATATATATATATATATATATATAAATGTGTGTGTGTGTGTGTCTGTTTCTGTGTCTTTGTGCCTGTGAATATGTATCTACAATGAAAGTAACTGTAATTAAAGTGAGGTCCATCGCTGAATTGGGTTATCTAGATTTATTTACCTTTAGTTCTAGAAAAGGCGTCTCCGGTTATGGATTATGCAGAGGAAGAGGTTATCCAATTAACTCTGAACGTAATTTTATTTTGTGCAGTACAGACTTTCATTTGCGCAACAAATAGGAACAGTGGTTTGTAGGTCTGATTTCGTATTATGAGTTTGAAATCAGCTCTGAATCATTTTGATTCGGAACGTTTTCCCTTGTGAATATTTGCTGTCGTTGTGAACCACCCAGAGTTTGGATTTCCATAACAGAAAGAAGTCATCAACATATATATATATATATTTATATATATATATATAATCTATATAGTATATATATATACAAATATATGATATATATATATATATATATAATATATATATATATATATATTTATGAATCTTTATCACATCACCGTGATTCATATACATACATCGAGCTACGAATGTCCTTTAATATCCAATTCGCTTTACCTCAGATTGATATATTTTCGTATATGTTAACCGAAGGGGGATGATTTTTTTTACTTGATAATAATTTAAATCCTCTCGTGTGTTCCAACCAGCGCCCATGATTGAGGAGAAAACCAGAACTTCAGTCATGTTATTGATTCGGCCAACAAGTGAGGTATAACTTGATACGGATTCCGACCTTACAAATCACTGTCGAACTCAGGTATTTGTAATTAGAATCGATATTCAACCCCCTTTGCCATTTAACCAAGTTCGAAAGTTTGCCCCAATTAAGAATCTTTATCACATCAACGTGATTCATATACCACATACATCGAGCTACAAATCCTTTAATATCTCAAAGGTGGCTCAGGTTTGGTTTGTGATCAGTCCATCAGAAACAATGAATAAGAGTTTACTAAACGCCACGACAGAAAATAGTTGTGCCAAGGATGAAGCTCTCAGAATTATACTGAACCGAAACTGATCTGATCTATGAGAAGCAATGAACCGAAAGGCTTTCTCCAGTAGCTTCTCTCATCCTATAATGCCTGTTCTTGCTTGATATTAAACACGCAAGCCTTTCTTCTGTACCTAAATGACGTCAGTCTTATAATTCTTCTAAAAGGAATCTTTTCAACCCACAAGATGAAAAGTAATACTCCGATAAGTGCTGAAGACAGGTAAATTACGCATTCGTAGTACCTTTACATAATAGAAGAAATGAATGTAAACTCTTTCCAATTTAATATCATTTGGTTTCTACTGAGAGCTGACATCGATTCCAAGTCGATAAACTTCCATATGTCATAACGAAAACTCACTGAACTACATAAACTTTCTAATAGTTTTAGGAGAACAACTTGTGATAATAATATCTCAGAGAAACGAGATATCTTTTCCTTGATTTATTTCACAGCTTTCTACATTACGAGAAAGAATTTCAAAAAGATTTCCATAATTCCCGATCCTAATGCTGCTGCACTTTTATAATTAAAATACGTTTATTCTTTGCTTCCCTCAAAGTATATAAGAATATCTAGTATTATAAGATTTAATATTGTTTAGACTTTTAATAACGTTACAAAAATGCTGTTTTGGGACGACCACTTATTACAAAATTCCTAAACATTACTTTTCTTCCTATTTTAAAAGGAAATATTCACAGAATTATTTCATTATTATTAACTTAATAAAACTAATGACTCATATTTTCAATCTTAATAGCATTCGCTCATTCGCTTGCTACAGTTAGGACGCTCAGTCTAAAAATTCCGTGCTATACATGAGTAATCCTCTCTCTCTCTCTCTCTCTCTCTTAAAGGGCAATTACTTAGATGTTAATAAAGAAAGGAAGAAATTAAGTGGACTTTATTGATGATGACATGTCAAGGTCTATCTAAATTCTTACTAGTAGTTTCTTGTTGGTCTTCCAGTTCAACTAGTAACATGACACTGTTTGTTTTGTAAACCAATGAACGTATTATGACACTGCAGCACAAAAGGCACGACTAGAATTAACGGAGTGTTTTTTTCAGCCATGGAACAGAGATTGCCATCACAACCAAAAGATGGACGAAGCCTCAGTCACAGAAGAGGAGGGACCAGAAGCTGCCAAGAAAAGAGGCTTCCCTTGAAACCTTCCATTGTTCATCACTCTGATCCTGGGAGGTGATTGCGGGGATGCTGAAAGCATTTGTGCTCAAAACATTCTCCATTAAGTGCAGAGTTTAGTGTTGTATTAGAGTATTGTAAAATACATACATTTTCTTTGTTTTTTTTCTCTCGTGAACCCGTAAAAAAAAATTCTTTGGTTTGCTTCTTTTGCCTTTTTATTTCCCGTATTATCTACATCGCCATAATCGCGTCAGTTCATTCCTGTCCAACCGAAATCTCTCGGTCTTTGGAAAACAGAGAAGCGTCAGTCTCAGCAGTCGTTCCCAATTCCCCCACGAAGATAAATAACCCGGCTCTTCTTGCACACAGCGAATGAGGTGAAAACGACGAGTCTTAAATTTAAGGAAAACTACAAATTACAGATACTTTGAAGATATACGCGCCGGTTTTTGTTTTTGTTTTTTTTAATTTGTTGTCACGATTTTATCCGGTGTTTTGCTTTCGATTTTTTTGTTCAGATGTTATTGGCCTCAGAGGTCTGAGTTTCGATCGAATTGTCTTTATTCCTGCAGCGAGACTAGTTCTTTTTGCTTTACCTATTACGCTAAATCTCTCTCTCTCTCTCTCTCTTCTATCTCTGTCTCTCTCTCTCTGTCTCTCTGTCTCTCTATCTCTCTATCTCTGTCTCTCTCTCTTTATCTCTCTCTCTCACACACAAACACACATATATATTTATATAAGTATATATGTTGCACATATATATTATATATACACACATATATATATATACATAATAATAACTATAATTAATTTTGATCACTCAAAGTTCACTGTCGACCTCCGTCTCTAAACATTTCTTTTATAATAAAATCCGACGCTGTCGTCATCGTGAGAAACTGAGGCAATGAAAATAAAGAAAATCCCTTGCAAGTCTGTTTAGACTAGAGCTTTCAGCAAAAGTAAGTCGAGCAGTTTACTGCCAACAAAGGTGGTTTCGATTACCTGACATTAATATGCACACTAAGGAGCACACACTGAACGAATAAGCTGAATTACATTTTCCTTCTTCAGAATAACTGAGAAAGGGAATTTGATGAACAACAACATACTAAACAGAAAGAGAGTCACGAACACAAAGCGTCCACGGTTCGGTATGTAACGTCTAGCAAAGTGATTGTGCTTCAGTGCTAGCTATACGTTATTTTATCCCTTGGAGTCAAGCACTAAGTTAAGAAGAGTTTCGAAGCTAAACTTGGTTTTATCTGACAAAATTGAAAATCAAGTATGAGGACGGTAGAGGAGTTTGACCTCGAAATTTAAATCTGAGTTCCTGGAGGCCTTCTGTTGTAAGATGGGATAATATGAAGTCGCTAAAAGTTGTAGTTAATAACTGCTTGCGATTCAGTAGATCAGCACTTACACGAAATAAATATTCTATAACATTTAACACTTAGCATATGCAACAAGTTCATTGTTAATTAAAAGCAACAAAAATCAAATATTCATGACGCATTCCATTAAAACTGAAGTCTTACAAGTTCCCACCCCAACAGGCATCTGGGAATGGACGAGATCTGTCTGAAATTTCATACCTTTAATTGATGTGACAAACATAATCCCCTCATATCTCGATGGAATACGCCTTAGAGAGAGAGAGAGAGAGAGAGAGAGAGAGAGAGAGAGAGAGAGAGAGAGAGAGAGAGAGAGAAGGGTATAGCTTATTAATATATTCATGAAAAAGTAAGTTAGAAAATCTCTATGGTTGATTATTATCTTGAACCCCCATGGAATTTTCCCTTTTGTTCAGTCTCGTAGCATCATATGGCAATCATTATCAATCAAGTTCTCTTGAGAGGTGAAGCAAGCATCTGAACTGCACGGACACCACAGTGTATGAGGAAAACAAAAAATAAGACATTGAAGTTTGCAGTTGATGTTGTACAAACACACCGATAGAGAGACTGACACCTCGCAAGCTATAGCAGACTTTTCAAATAGCTGGCTTCCGTTCAGATTCATTCTCTGTTCTTTCTTTTTGAACTATTTCTTTCTACGCAGCACAAGTTTAAAACAATGCCAGTTTCTGCAACTACAGAAGAACTGAGACCTCCAGAAAAGTAAAATAATTCATAAATTTCCGTCATTATAACCGACCTCATCACAATTATTCAATCGCTTTAAAAGTTGCTGATATTTGGTGAAAATATAGAACATTAATCCGATTTATCCTTTTCTTTCCTTCACAGCTCTCTCTCTCTCTCTCTCTCTCTCTCTCCAATATTCTTATTCCAGAAACCGTCTCAGTAGATAATTTGTTAGTCATGGTGTTTTATTGCTTCTAATTATTTTACAGGTTTTAATTAAGTGTTCAATAAGTGCTGTATTGTGTAATTATTCTCGAGTCAACTCGCTATATGTCGTTGTGAAAAACGTTGGCCTAGTAATATTGTATTGTGACTCTCTCTGGACGCAGTGCATATATAATATATATAGGCATACATATATTGATATATATATATATATATATATTATATATATATATATATTATATATATATATATATAATAAAGCCCATTAAAACACTCTGGCTTAGAGTTAAGGACTATATTTCGGTGGTGGTCTGACTTCCAAACACTGCTTGATAAGGCTGGAAAATCAGACCATCGAAATATAGTCCTCAGCAATAGAGCAGTGTTTTAATGGGCCTTTTGTACTTGAGACGTATCTACATATATATACATACATACACATAATATATATATATATATATATATATATATATATATATAGATATATATATATATATATATATATATATATATATATATATATATATATATACTATATATATATATATATATATATATATATATATATATATATATATATATATTTAAAGGATACACGTTGACAGCTAATCATATATGAGGGTAGTGGAAACAGACTGGTGCATAAACACATTTTAATTAGTGCCGACGTTTCAAGACAACATGTCTCATTACTGGTACCTATCCTGCAATGACGAATCTATCTTTATGTTAATTTGGTTTTAAAGAGATTACTGTATATTTATTTGTTTTTATAACCTACAATATTTATTCTTTTTAGTATAGCCTTGAAAATGAGACTTGTTTTGTCTTTAAACGTCGTCACAAATAAAGATGCTTTCATGCACCAGTTTGTTTCCACTGTACTCTGATCTTCACACACACACACACACACACACACACACACACACACACTTACACACAGATATATTATAGATATATATATATATATATATATATATATATATATATATATATATATATATATATATATATATATATATATATATATATATATATATATATATATATATATATATATGCGTGTGTGTGTGAGTGTAAGAAGAAGGGGAGATGTACGAGAGAGAGGAGGAGCTGGAGAGAGATGCGATGAGAGAGAAAAGAAATCAGCAAGGTGTAAAGGGTAGGGCAAGTCATCTGGGTTGTCTGTTTCAGTCACCCTTGCCAAACTAATTATGCTAAGTAATTTCTCCTGAAACTCAGAATTTTTTTGAAATTGCTGTTTGCAAAAAACACTTCACCAAACCCTTCTGCAAAACGTAACCAGATCTCTCTCACACACACTCTCTCTCTCTCTCTCTCTCGTCATCATCTCTCCTCTCTCTCTGTCTTCTCTCTCTCTCTGTCTCTCATTTATAGGTAGAACCTGATTTAGTAGTCGAAAGGACTGTGAAATTTTTGAGCAAGGTGGAGTTCAGATAAAGCTATCTTTTAATTTGAATAAGTCTGCATTTCTTTTAAGATGGCTGCCTTGGAATTAATTAGGTAATTGCACTTGAATGTTTTTGTTTTTTTAGTTGGTACATTAGCGCAACACTCAAACATTACAAAATTATAGGAGAGGTCCAAGCCCCCTCATGCAACTGATGATCTACTGTGTTGCTAGATGAAGAATTTGATTGTAGTTGGATGACCATTGAAGACGATCTTTACATTGTAACCTTTTTTGACCATGCACCTTTTCACTATATGACATAAATGTCAGTTTTCCCCCCACCTAACCCCCCAACCCCCCCCCCCCCCCCACCCCCCCCCCTTGTTTTTTCTAAATGTGGTCTGCCTCAAAAGGTGCATCCAAATAATATGCAACAAAAAACTAACAGAACACAAATCTAGCGGAGAGAAAAACCCAGCTTGACCTTTTCTCATTTGTGCGGACCGATGTACACTGGTTTTGTGTGGTCCTGGAGCCAGTTTGGAAGTAAGATGCTTGGGACGTCTCATGTGAGATAACTGGCATAAAAATCAAGTCGAGAAGATCTGATGTTTCTGAATAAATATTTGTCGATACTGAGAGCCGATTCAATACTTGAAAGCGAAATCCAGTTTTGGACATAGGCATCAACATGAGGGATGGTAATATCCATTCTGTTCAAGTGTTTACGTGAATGAAAAAGAAAAAACAGAAGAAAGTTTAACTGAAGATACTGAAGCCGTCAGTAAGATCATTACATTAGTTTTTACAAAAAGACGCACCGACGGATATTACAGAAAGAATAATAAAAGTTTTTGCAAGAATAGATGTGTCCATATAACGATAAAAGCTATATTGAATTATTGGCAACTGATAAAAAATAATACTAATTTTTTTTTATTAGTAATCATTACACGAAAAACGTATAAGCAGCTTGCTACTTCGAGTCAGTCTTGGTGTTGCTGGATATAGTACATATCGTATATTTTTGCTTTGAGGAACACATATGAATGGTAAATATAATCATGAATGCAATGTATCCTCAGCTCTTTCTGCTGACCCACCCTGAATCTCTACCTCCTTTATAATCGTGGCAACAGAGCTGCGTTAAAATCTGTTATGAAAACTAAATATTATAATTTTCGTATAAAATTCCCGACAAAAAAAAATAGTAATGCCTATCCAAGTATGTGACCAAATCTTTTTTTTGCTTTAGTTTTATATCCTTACAAATCCTGCCTTTCAAGGACTCTACAGGAATGTACTTGAGTGGAAATGGGTTCTTTAAAGAAACTTATCAGGTTATATGGGATACTGAGAGGTTTTGGTTTTTTGGGTGATTATAGCAAAAGCTGTCCTAATTTCTACTATTTGCAATGCGGTGCGATCGAATTAAGATTTTTGCAAGTGTTATACGGAGTCCTGTTCTGGCAGGTCCTAATACACTCATGAACAAAAATATGGCATCATTTTACGGCATTAACAGATGTGCATTTCAAGGTTAATAATATTTTTTGATAGCATGGATGCAATAAAATCTGGTGTTGGGAAGCCAGTTTATATATAAAAGCAATTAACCTCTCATATATAAGGCTTTCTTAATCGACTACACAGTCTGGTGCTTTTAATAACGTTATGTCATTTTTCACTGCAAAACTTATTAGATTAAAAGGTTCCCGCGCATGTTCATTTTAATCTTATTTTCCTTTCCAGCCTGACGGTCTTGAGTTTACACTGCATTAGACAGTGTAAATCAGTGCTGATGAGTCCTGAGAACATTTCTGGCAGCTTTGTTTTTCTCCCATTATCTTAATGTAAAAATTCAATTACTTTGTGTACTCGATTGTTAACACGTGAGACATTGCAAATTAAATCTGAAGTTTAATTCTTTTTAAATCTCACTGGAATTTTTTTCGTGTTTATATATATATATATTATATATCTATATATATATATATATATATATATATATATATATATCATGTATACATATATATATATATAGGTAGTATATATATATATATATGTATATATATATATATATATATATATATATATATATATATATATATATATATATATATACTATATTATATATATATACATATAGTATATATATATATATATATATATATATATATATATATTATATACATATATATATGATATATATATATATATCATATATATATATATATATATATATATATATATATATATATATATATATATATATATATATATATCTATATCTATATCTATATATATCTATATCTATATAGATATATATAGATATATATATATATATATATATATATATATATATCTATATATATGTATATATATATATATTATATATATATATATATCTATATATACATATATATTATATAATATATATATATATATATATATATATATATATATGTTGCTACTTTCAAAACGCATACATCCTCTCTTTTGACTATATAAAATGTTTATATATAGAATTTTTACCAAAATTTTTCAAGATTCCCTAGCTAGTTAGAGTTGTAGGATGTTTAAAATGTGTGTTCAGATTTCCCATAACATAATGTAAAATTATGTAACGTAGAATGTAAAGAAAGACAGAGATTATCTTTGTCCATTCAAAGCTAGAGTTGTTTCCCTATTATGTTAATGCCTTGTAATAAGAGACCCCGAAGTTTCTGCTTTGCTTTCCTAATCTGTCAACACATTTGATTAGAGACCTCGAGGTCTCTGTTGTGTTTTGGGAATTCTGTTATCACGTCTGATAGGGACTTTTGCTCGAGTCTGTTTCGATCGGGTACGTGTCTTTGTTGAGCAATGTCATGACTCGTTTCATACGCGTACGCCTTTGCTGAAACCACGTGCAGATCTCACAATTTTTCTGTAAAGTTACGTCACTATTAGAAGCTTCTAGAAAGAATAGCACCATCTTTCTCATTGCCCAAAACGTTTTGTGCCATCTCCACTATCCAGCTTTCGTAAGGAAGAGAATTCATTGTAACTTAGAACAGCATAGCGTCCAGACGTCTCTCTCTGTCTCTCTCTCCCTCGGCATACTTGAGATTATATTAACGTAACGTAAATTGGTCATTCGTAACTTGTAGATTTCAGATTTGATATTTCTTAGAGTTATTTAGTATTATTTAGTGCTTTTTGTGGAATCTAAACAAACATTATATTAGTGTGTAACGGTGCCTATTTTTGTGAAATAGTGGGAATTGGTGAATTTTTTTAACAAGCTGCAGCATAAAGAAAGAAAATTGGTAAAGGTAAAGTGTGTTATATTTTTATTAGTTGCAACTAATAACTAATAGTTACAATGGTTTGGTGAAATTTACATTTTTTACACATTGCAAATTTTTGTTTTGTTTCATTTGAAGTGATTTTTGTTTGTGCATTTATTCATTTTTCTTATTGAAGTGTGTTTTTATTTTTATATTCTGTGTGATTGGTGCTTTTTACAATTTTGGTATTTTCCACATTTTCCTCTGTTTTCATTTACATTCATAATTTAATTAACTTAGTTATTTTCCATTACTTAATTGTTGAACATTTAATTGAATTTAACACTTGTGAATTAATTTGTAATAAAGGCAGATCAATTATGTTTCTTTTTACAACATGATTACAAAATATTTACCTCAGATGCATTGTAAAAAGAAATATAATTGAATCTGGCTTTATTAAGCATTTTTAACGATCAACCTATGAATCTGAATTCACGGAGAAAAAAAGAGTAAAGAAAGGGTTTATCTTAAAATTGAGATCAGATCCAGTACAGGAGACCAGGTTTGACATTAAGACTTTCCCCTCTCTCGGACACGTCAGGTACTCAAATTCTGCAGGTGAGTGGGAATACCGTCTAACCTCACCCCCTCCATCACATGAGAAGAGTTGCCATAGCCATCATCCATTAACATTCCAAGGTCATCAACTTTTGGTCCATCCTATAAAGGGAAAGAAGGGGAAGGCTGAAAATAGTAGAAGGTTTGAAAAGAGGATCGAAATTCGTCTAGGTGCTCAGAAATGGTGAGGATAAATGTGTTGAGGATATATATTACCACTATAGGTATCGATTATATCAACAAGTAAATCAGGATCTTCCTGATACACGTGTTGGGGAGTATAAATCTTCGCTTGAATGGAGAAATAAACTTGTTGAAATTAGGGCAAAATAAATCTCGACATAAGTGGAAGTGGGACCAAATTTCCTACTTTTCTTTCTTGAAAGAGAGAGAGAGAGAGAGAGAGAGAGAGAGAGATTAGAGGAGAGAGAGAGAGAGATATGATGACTGAGTAGGGCTTATCTGGAACCGCGTAGAGAGAGAGAGAGAGAGAGATATGACCGCGAGTAGGGCTATCTGGAACCGCGTGAGAGAAATACAGAGTATGCATATAAATTTTGCATTTTTTTTAAAACAGAACCAATGTCGAAACTTTAAACTGCACCATTTACATAAATGATTCATGGCTTTGCAACAGAACTGCTCCAAATAGAAGAGACAAAAACGAAAATACTTTCACGTCCTCGATAAACGTCAGAGTCTATTAAAGCTGACCTGAAAAACATTCATGATTCTCGTTCATAATTATATGATGAAAGTTTCATAACAGACAAACACAAAATATTTTTCTTTTTTCCTCTGATCTGAAAACCAAAGGTGACGGTGAAAACTTTTTATTGAAATGGCCGATGTTCAACCACGGTGTTGTATGGCATCCTGCATGGGATTAGTTTACTGAATCAGGTTATACCTCACTATCACGCGATTTTCCATAAAAACTTTGAACTCCAACTTTTCCCAGTTAAAATCAGCCTAAAAATTAATAGAAACGATTGCCCACCACCTGGCGACGATGACGAGGATGGGTCTATATATATATATATATATATATATATTATATATATATATATATATATATATATATATATATATATATATATATTAGCTATTTCTTCCAGAAAACAGCGTATCTGTTCACTGAATATCTCTCATAATGAGACACCCCTACCTTCCATGGTGTCTCATTCCAATCACAGTTCCAATGCGATTAGATTTAGCTCTCATGCAACTCTGCTTCAGTGAGAGAAAGGAAAAAGTTGCCTTTCGTTCATCAGGGAACTTCTTGGTGTCCTTGAGGTTCCCAGAAACCA